>NW_017295766.1:16186-17007 GCF_001594075.2 Trachymyrmex cornetzi | reverse complement strand
CGGGGAGCGAGGAGGAAATCCATCCCGATCTCCCCCGCCAGGCCAGGAAGTGCAGGGGCCGTGGGCCGAGGCGCCACCCTTGAAAGGGATCTTCATTGCGCGCTCGTAGGAGCCAGGATTCAAGGCCGCGCGGGCCCGCACGTGACAAGCGAAAGCCAATCAGCGTGACTACCTCCCCCCGCAGGAGGGGGGAGCGCTAAGCAGCCTGCGAGAATCCGCCGGGAGCTCCCGGGCCTCACTTTTTCCGTGGACGAGTGAGCAGAATTTTGTGAGGGGAGTGCGAAATCGCCGTCGACAAGAACGAGAACGCGAACGAGGACGCAGAGGATTATCGAGGGAGGAACGAGAGGAGGCCGAGAGGACAAAGGAAGCGACGAGGGTGAGACGAGCGTCGTAGTTGTGAAGCTGCCGACCAGAGTACGTCGCCGGGTGGATCGCACGTAAGCCAGCTCGCACCGTAACGATAGAATCGGCGCAATGGCTGCCGTGTAGAGCCGCGGAACCGCGAGCCACGTGCCATTCTCCCGAGCTTGGGAATTATTAGCTGTCGCATTTCGAGAGTCCGAGTAAGGGAGGTAATATTATTCGCTGCCGAGTGGAAGTAAATTAGATTCGTGTGGAGAGAATCGAGGGCCGAGTCGCGCTCGTTCCTCTTGCCACGGGAGAGTCACTTCCGGCTTCCGAGTAGAGTAGAGTCGCGCAGAAACGCTTAGAGTAGCCACGTTGTCGAGTTTCGTCGTGTTGCGTAACGACGCTTAGGCCTGTGTCACACTACGGATTGCGAACGCGGATCGGATTGGGATTGCGGATCGCGGATCGGA
>NW_017295766.1:12426-15902 GCF_001594075.2 Trachymyrmex cornetzi | reverse complement strand
GTAGTCCGTACCATGGTCCGTAGTGTGAACGAAGAATCCAAATCCGACGATCCGCAATCCCAATCCGATCCGCGTTCGCAATCCGTAGTGTGACACGGACATTAGAGTAGTTGCGTTACCGTATAGTATCGCGTCGCGTAGACACGCTTGTTATAATTGTGTCGCCGAGCATTGTGCTGTCGCCTCAGAACGCGGGTTGCCGCGTTGCCGAGTTAACTTGCGGTTGCGGTGTTACCGAGTAGAGTCCGTTGCCGGAATTCACGCTGTCGAGTAGAGTCGTGTCGCATAAAGGAGTTCGCAATAATCGCGTCGCACCATCGCGTGGCGTCGGCCGCGGGCCGGCGTTACACGTCCGGGAGTCTGGTGATACAGCGGGTACGGGTTCTTGCCGGTTGTCGAGGGGTGGGTGTTTGACACTGTCGGAAGATACCGCGGGGAAGGTCGGGGCTCGTGCTGTAGCGTTTGACCGGCGTCCGGCGTTAGGATTAAGTTAGCGGCTCTCTGTGCGAGTACCGAGAGTATCGAGTAGAGCGGAGGAGCGAAGCTCCGGAAAGTACTTGTAATTGCTTCACTAATGTAATTTATCATATTTACTTTATCACATTCCTTTCAAATATAATTGTTCTTATTATTACGCTCTCGCGTAGTTTATTCTTGTGGCCTATCTCTCTCGCCATCCGACAAATTTCCCACACCTCTTGCGACCCACCCCCTGCCGTCGCGAATCGGTTACGGGCAAAAGTGAGGAGATTTCGGAAAGAGTGGCACGCTCTCTCGTGCCTGGCGCCCAACTTAGTAATAAGAAGTACAATTTTGGTCGAAAAACCGCCTGGCTGTCGCAAAATTAGGCTACCGAGTGAGAGAAGATACTTTTGCGTACTTTTGGGTACGAAGGAGACGCGACGAAGTTGTGCCGTTGCTCGCGAGTACAGTTACAATACATATCATTAGAGTTGAATAAATTTTCATATACAAACGAAATTTTCGACGACTCTTTTCTTTTATACTAAAACCCCAACCTCGTTTCTAAAAGCATAGTATTGTTCTTCGAGGTTTCTTGTAGTCTGCTGGCTACTTATTTTAAACGGGTAAAATCTGAAACTCTTATATACAGCACACATTGTGACGAGTTCGCTACAAGAGCCGGTGACAAAACTACAATTTTTAATTTTCTTTTATTTGTCGTATTAAATTGTAGCTGGCAGCTTGTGTTGTTGTCGGTATTTTAATTGTGGAGAAGGACTTTTCAATCCATAAACACAATTAAGAGAAAAGAGTCTTTAAAAATTAATGGTAAAACAGGACACTCCAGCATCCCCTTAAGTCGGAGAATCTTCATTTCAAAAAATATTTTTTTGTTTACCTGTTTATCTACATATGATATATGATAATATATATGATGGTGAAACCGGTCCTTTGTATATAATATATCATGAGTATAAAAGATTACAACAACATGCGCCAAGTTAAATTTTATCTATCAAATTAAAAAGTAAAACACAAATGGTACTGTTTATTATTATTTATACAAGCTTACCTTTTAAAAAAAGGTATAAAAAGCGTGCGTGCTTTTCGTAAAAATTATTTGGGCCGGTTTCACCAACGCCAATTACCTAATTCGCCATGGAACTGACTAATTGCGTTTGCTGTTTAGTGGAATTGACCACTTATGGTTGACACTTATGGTTGATTCGGCTTAATCGGGTTGGTGGAACCGGTTCTTAGTATATATTACTTAACTCTAATAATATGTATGATTCATATAAAAGATTTGATATCAACAAAATTGGCGCCAAGTTCAATTCCTCAAAATTTTCTGTATCGATCGTAAAAAAGATTTGATATTAATAATTGGCGCCAAGTTAAATTCCATATAATTTGGATACCAAGTTAAATAAATAATATTGACTTTAATGGTATGTATCATTCCTATATAAAGGGTTTGATATATCAAGAACTGGCGCCAAATTCCATTTCTTTATTTACTTAATCCAAATAATACTATCTTTAATTTTTATACAATGAAACCTAAGTGTACGTATATCTTATTGAAGGATCTTTCTATTCCATTCCAAATGGTTTAAATTCCTCTTAAATGAAATTATTACATCACAATTCATTCACACACAAAGACATTTTCTCTTCCAATTAAAGTAGTGAGTATTTAATTCTCTTTCAAAATAATATACAAAACGTTACCACAAAGTTGCGTTACCTTGCTAAATTCTCTTGCTCAGTTAAGTGTTATTGCAAAAATTAAAGGGTTAACCGTATAAAATAAAAAAATTTAATTTAAGTAGAAAAATTTTTCATGTAAAAACATTTGGCGCTGCTAGATCTCGATCTCGATATAATAACATAGTACTAAGATATGAATGTAATATTTTAAAAAATTAGAAAAATAAGAATGTATAATACTTGAAAAATTAGAATCATATTAATAAATATAAATATTTAAAAAATAAGAAAAATAAGAAGCATTCTCAATGAGAGTTAAAGTATCTAGTATGTGTATATATGCGATTGAGTTATAGAGTCGTGTAAATTATGAACGTAGTGAATACTATTAAGTTTAAGTCTGAGAAAAACAAATTTAGATTTGTAAACACACGTTATGAGAAATAAATATTAAAATTTATTCTTATTGAGTGTAAAGTTAAGATTAAATTTATTATTACTTTTATTATTAGGTGTTAAACTAAATTCCTGCCGTTTTTCGTCTCCAAAATTGATTTGTTTCGAAGGGATGTAACGATGCACCCCCATAAGTGCATCGTTCCCGGCTACAACTCGCCGGATGCCGCTACGGTGACCCCCGGTCACCGTATGCGATGAGAGCGCGGTGCGCTCGACATATTTTAAAGCATAATTACAGGCCGCGAGACTTCGATAGACGAAATCCGAGCGTCGCCGAACGACGCTGAGCGCCGCAGCTCTCGCTCGTATTGTTCCACGCCGAGAATCACCGAATGATCCCGGAACAATACGAGCGGGAGCAACAAACCAGTATAAAAGCCCGTCGAACGATTATTTCGGGCTTTTTGCTCCTAGTTCCAGCTTCTAGAAAACCGACCGCTTCCTATTGATCCGAACTCCTGAGCAGTACTGCGATGGTGAGGGAATTCTCCGTCACTACCGGCATTTACCGGTCCGATACTGCACTCGACTACGCTCTTCGGCTCACCGCTCATTGCTCGCTCCTCGAACCGTTTCGCTGCACCGCGGCGGTAGGGCTCGCCCTGCCTCTGTCGGCCGTTCCCGACCAGTTGCAGCGACCGCTTCGAGAGCCTTGCGACGAAGCGGCCGAGACGAGGGCACCGTTCTTCCGCGCTATACGTGACCGGCTTCAACGAGAACCAGGGGGTTAGCTTTTGCCCACCTCTGTCGGACGCTTCCGACAGTCGAAGTTGTGCCGTATAGCAAAGACAAGCAGAAAGCGCATTCAGCGGGGCGACGTATCGCTCCTCGCGTTTCGA
>NW_017295766.1:4313-12129 GCF_001594075.2 Trachymyrmex cornetzi | reverse complement strand
GAACCTCTTTGCGACCCTGGCCGCAGCCCGTGACCGACGAGCTACGTCCGCGCAAAGTAAGGTTGGTTCAGGGAAATACCTTAATCAAAGTATTATTAATAAAGTATTATTAATTAGTAATAAAGAAGAAAATGGAGGAAATTACTTTGATTAAGGTATTCACTCATCTTCCCTTCGAAACAAATCAATTTTAGAAACGAAAAACGGCAGGAATTAAGTTTAACACCTAATATTAAATTTAAATTATAATTACATTTATTATTTATATTTATTGATTATTATTCTAATTTTAAATTGTTTTTATAGTTTTTCTTACTCGATCTAGCAGCGCCAAATGTTTTTAAATGAAAAATTTTTCTATTTAAATTAAATTTTTTCATTTTATACGGTTAACTCTAATTTTTGCGATAACACTTAATTGAGCAAGAGAATTTAGCAAGGTAACGCAACTTTGTGGTAACGTTTTGTATATTATTTTGAAAGAGAATTAAATACTCACTACTTTAATTGGAAGAGAAAATGTCTTTGTGTGTGAATGAATTGTGATGTAATAATTTCATTTAAGAGGAATTTAAACCATTTGGATTGGAATAGAAAGATCCTTCAATAAGATATACGTAGACTTAGGTTTCATTGTATAAAAATTAAAGATAGTATTATTTGGATTATGTAAATAAAGAAATGGAATTTGGCGCCAGTTGATATACCAAACCCTTTATATAGGAATGATACATATCATTAAAGTCAATATTATTTATTTAATTTGGTATCCAAATTACATGGAATTTAACTTGGCGCCAATTATTAATATCAAATCTTTTTTACGATTGATCCAGAAAATTTTGAGGAATTGAACATGGCGCCAATTTTGTTGATATCAAATCTTTTATATGAATCATACATATTATTAGAGTTAAGTAATATATACTAAGAACCGGTTCCACCAACCCGATTAAGCCGAATCAACCATAAGTGTCAACCATAAGTGGTCAATTCCACTAAACAGCAAACGCAATTAGTCAGTTCCATGGCGAATTAGGTAATTGGCGTTGGTGAAACCGGCCCAAATAATTTTTACGAAAAGCACGCACGCTTTTTATACCTTTTTTTAAAAAGGTAAGCTTGTATAAGTAACAAGAAACAGTACCATTTGTGTTTTACTTTTTAATTTGATAGATAAAATTTAACTTGGCGCCTATTGTTGAAATCTTTTATACTCATGATATATTGTATAAAGGACCGGTTTCACCATCATATATATTATCATATATCATATGTAGATAAACAGGTAAACAAAAAAATATTTCTTGAAATGAAGATTCTCCGACTTAATATAATTATATAAATAGTATTAAATAGTATGGGTAACGAATACATTCTCGTTTTCTTTATTTACCAATTACCAATTTTCGCACTCGGAACATCATTGAAACATCATTTCGTGTCATCAAATGGAAAGTATCCAATATCAAAATTGACGCTTGATATTCGCCAATTTTTATCACGTGACTTATTTTGATGATTTTGAACGTCGAAAATCAGTGTCGAGCGTCGGCATGAATAGGCACCTTTATAAGCTGATGACAGCTAATATTGCATTACATGAGGAAAGTTAAATTGTTAGAAAATAAAATGTTAGTATGTACTTATTATAGCATGTACTTAATAGTACATACATTATACGTACATTATTAGACTCTATACGTAGACTCCTAGGACTCTAATTAAGCAGTAATGAATTAAAATGGCGGTCACATGAGATTTAGACAGCCAATCAAATCATATCCTTCAATATCGCATCTCTGATTTCTAGGACTGTATTCAAACCATACATTTAAACCAAACGTCAATTGGAATGTGCAGGCATCTAGTCTATCTAAATGCCTCTACAGCCATCTAGTGCCAGACGGTGCAGTCGTACATTTTTTCGGTTGATGACGACGTATCCCATGTTGAATTTCAATGAAAAGTGACAGTTCGGAAATTTGTGCGTGGCAATATCTCCGCTTGTAGAATACGCAGAGAAAAAATAAAAACACATATAATACAATTGGAGTGTAAGCTATCGAGTAAGGTACATATTAAATCAATCGAGACAGCCGTTATTGAGATCCGTTAATCTCGATCTGACGCATCTCTCCGGTTCGCATAAAGTAGCCACGGCAGTGTCGCTACACTTTGGCTTAGCGCCGAGACACTACCAGTGTCTCCAAATTATTTTTTCTTTAGGATGAATAAAATGGTAAAATTTAATTTGTTCGAATTACATTGAATTTAACTTAGCGCCAATTGTTGATATCAAGTCTTTTATACAAATGGTACATATCATTAGTTCTACTAAACAGTAAACGTGATTAGTTACCAGTTTCACGGCCGATTAAGTAATTGGCGTTGGTGATACAACCTACCGTCTCCACCGATCGCACGGCGCGCGGGCCGCTGGGAGTGGGGATGGCCTGCTAGGCGTGCCGTTCGAGTGAAGACGTTTAGTGGTAGTTCCCGCTCCCCGCGCGCGAGTTCTGATGAACCACTCGTCCGTGGCGGACGCGCCTCGTCTCGGGTGTTATTCTTTTGTATATTTTTGAGTGTTGCCGACTTTGACCGAGTATTGAACCACACATAGCTATCCTGCGATCTTGGACGACCCGTTCTGTCGTCCTGACGCGCGTCCTTACGGCGCACAGTGGGAAAAAAGGCTCACTTTTTGGACAAAAATCGACTGACAGTACAATTCTTAACGGATTTTGATGTTTTTTTTTAAATTATTCGTTATAAAATTTCCTAGATCGTAGAACTGTTATTTTTTTTTGGGGGGGGGGAGCCATAATTAAAGAAGAAGAAGCTCCCCGCGCGCCATGCTATCGATGGCGGATATTCGGCGCTTTAGAAATAATATCTCAATTATCACGAAAATTGGGAAATGATCAAGAATCTCTTCGAAAACTCAGTTTAGTTCATTCTAAAGCGTGCATACAGAAAACATGTACATACAGAAAAATGTTACATAAATATTATTTGTTTCCAGTCAATAATAAGTGTATTTTAAAATTATATTATCAAAAAAAATGCTTTATAAAGATAACCGTTACTGTAAAGAAGAATAAAAATTGCGTCCTCTCTTAGCATTCGAATGATATTTTTCTGCATGCACACTATCGTTCATGGAAGTTCGAACACCCGCATAAATTTTATCGAATGATCATGTAAAAAATTAAGACATTATAAAACAGCAATTGTATTATTGTTTAAATAATTTTAGATCACTTGTACACATACTATCAATTGCAAAAGTCTAATAAATTATTTTTAATTTAATATGCCAAAATGATTTACCTTTATTTCGTAAAACATTGATATCACAATCGGTAAATTTCAAAAATTCGCTATTGTCATATTGAATTAAAAATAATTTGTAAAGCTTTTGCTAGTCTATTCCTCACGTATGGGGATAGGCTGGCAACATACACCATAGAATGAGCCCACATTTGTGTTCTCTGAGCGAATTTTTGTAATTTTTATTAATTATACTCAATGTTCTACGAAGTAGGGACGATACTTTTTGACATACAAGATTAAAACTAATTTATAAACTTTTTGCAATTGTTAGTATGTGTACAAGCGACCTAAAATATATTTTAAAAAATAATACAATTGCTGTTTTGTAAAATCTTAATTTTTTACATGATCTCTCGATAAAATTTATGCGAGTGTCTGAACTTCCATGAGCGGTAGGTACACGAATACGAACGGTGCACCCAGAGCAAGATTTCTTCCATTCAAAGAAATGTTTCTCTTCTGTTGAAGAAAAAATTAACTGATTTGATGTCAAAGGAAAACCTTGACTCGCGAGCCTACACCTAGAGAAAGGTTTCTTCGATATAAATAAATGTTGCTTTGCTATACCGTTAAAGAAACAATTTCTTTGATTTGAACATAATCCTTTTAAATCAAATAAAAGATTTATTTGATTAAAAAAAAAGATGTTTAAATTAAAGAAATGATGTTTAATGAAATCAAAAAATTTTTTTCTTTAATCGTATAGCAAAGCAACATTTATTTTAATCAAAGAAACCTTTCTCTAGGTGTAGGCTCGCGAGCCAAGATTTTTCTTTGACACCAAATCAGTCAATTTTTTCTTCAACAGAAAAGAAACATTTTTTTGAATGGAAGAAATCTTTCTCTGGGTGCGCCGTTAGTATTCGTGTACCAACCGCTCATGGAAGTTCAGATACTCATATAAATTTTATCGAGAGATAATGTACAAAATTAAAATTTTATAAAACAGCAATTGTATTATTTTTTAAATATATTTTAGGTCACTTGTACACATACTAACAATTGCAAGAGCTTTAGAAATTAATTTTAATTTTGTGTGTCAAAAGGTATCGTCTTTACTTCATAAAACATTGAGTATAATTAATAAATTTCAAAAATTCGCTCAGAGAACACAAATGTGGGCTCATTCTATGGTGTATTTTACCAGCCTATCCCCATAAGTGAGGGATACACTAGCAAAAGGTTTACAAATTATTTTTAATTCAATATGACAATAGCGAATTTTTGAAATTTACCGATTGTGATATCAATGTTTCACGAAATAAAGGTAAACCATTTTAGCATATTAAAATAAAAATAATTTATACGACTTTTGCAATTGGTAGTATGTGTACAAGTGATCTAAAATTAATTGAACAATAATACAATTGCTGTTTTATAATGTCTTAATTTTTTAAATAATTATTCGATGAAATATATGCGGATTTTTCGAACTTCCATGAGTGATAGTGGGCATGCAGAAAAATATCTTTCGAGTGCTAAGAGAGGACGCAAATTTTATTCTTCTTTAGAGTACCCTTATAAAAATTTTTCACCGTTTTTAGACCTCATATGGACCGTTTTTAGCCCGTTTTTAGCCCATTCTTGCTCGTTTCTTGCAAGCACTCGTAGTGTATCATGAAGGAACGATAGTGAGTATAAACGAGTACGCAATGAGTATTTTTGAGGAGATTGTCCGTTTTCAATACTCGTTTTTCTGCTGAACGACAAACGTATACGCGAGTATTTTTGAGTGAATCGTTCGTTTTCAATACTCGTTTTTTCGCTATGTGTATTTTTGAATGGATTGTTCGTTTTCAGCTGATGAGTGAGAACACGTTAATATGACGTAATAAACACGTTAATTCTCTTTTACTCGTACATTTACTTATCATTTATTAATTACCATATCGTACGATTTCAAATAAATTAAAATATAAATTATATAATAATTCATTATTTATTATTATATATGTATATCAGGAAACGCGGTAGTGTCTCCGGCCATGTTTAAAAAAAAGTGTATATATTATTCATATATACACACACATATATATATGTATATTAATAAATTAATAATAATAATGAATTATTATTGTATGAATTTTATTTTTATTTTGACAATTAATTTATCAGTAGTTATATATAACTGTAATATATTAACGCGCGCGCGTGTTGTGTGTATGCATACACATCAGAGTTCTACTTTAATCTATCACGTCCCTTAATTATTTTTGGGATTAGGGTAATCACATTAAATATAAAGTATATTTAGAAAAAAGTTGTTTAATTTGAAATGATCTCCCTAATCTGCATGCAAAAGTATTAAGATAGACTTGTCAAAATATTAATAGTTTATGAGATATATTACACTTTATTCAGGTATAAATGTTTCATGAACTATTTTTAACAGTTGTACTTTAATATTTTTATGCACAGAATAATGAATTAAATGAATTGGTTAATCATTCAAAATCAAAATATGTAAAATGTTAATGTCTAATGTCTTTTTGTGGTGTGTGTGTGTATGTGTGTGTTTATATACATCTGGATATACAGGGTGGGCCATTTTTCGATCCACCCAAATATCTCCAAATGTAAGTGCTATACAAAAAAATTGTTTAAACAAAAGTTGTTCAGGACAATGGGGGTCAACTTTCTGCATTATTGATTTTGACCTTAAGCTCAATTTTTAAGGTTATTTGAGGATCAAAATAATTTGTTAAAATGAGAACCCCTATTTTCGACACCGGATTCGGAAAGAGCGGGAAATTTTACGTCAGAAATGATAGTTTAATAATTTGCTAAAGTGACCTTCAGAAAGTCGAATGTTGAAAAATCGTCCAGAAGCTGTTTTCTTCAAACTTTAGAACATTTATGGGCCAACAATTGTTTTAGTAGGTTTGGAGGCCAACGACCTTGGCTATCTTGACCTTGAAGTCAAATTTAAAGGTTATTAGAAGGTCAAAGTGATTTTTTTATGAAAAACCTTACTTTCCTCGCTAATCTTACTTTTAGCATTACCCAGAAACAACGACGTGGACGTAGTAAGTTCTGTTTCTTTTGGGGTGCTTGTTTACCGTGAGTCCTCTTGCCTCTCACGATTGGGGTGCTTGTTTACCGTCAGTCCTCTTGCCTCTGACTTTAACCATATTAAAGCAAGTGTTCAAAGTTGCCTCCATTAGCTTCAAGACACAAATTTGCACGCCTTTGGAAATGTTGCACCTTAGCAAAGTTTTCCTTGGGATTGCAACGCAGGCTCGACGAATACGGTCTATCATGTCTTCTCTGGTTGTTGGCCGTTGTGTAAAAACAACATCTTTTAAGAAGGAGTTCCGCGCACTCGACCAGAGCGAAGCCTCCCCTCCGCCCCTCATCCTTCCATCCAGCGAACCGGATAGGAAGGAGGCGATATCCTCACAACTAGGAGCGTGGCCCATCCTGCGCCCAACCACTCCCCTCAGCGATTCCCACGCCAACTCCCTCACAGAGCCATCGCGAACCGTTAACATAAGGTACGCGTGGGCTTCTGTGAGGACGTCGGCGAGGTCCGAGAGCGGCAAGAGTCCACACCCCCCCAAACGAGGTGGCATGTAGACTCCCTCCGCAGTGGCTCGCTAAGGGAGGTTGAACCAGGATTTGACTGTTCAACGGATGTTCAAGTCGATGGCTTTGAAGGGACCCATAAATACCCTGGTCCCCCATAGCAAAAAGTCTAATCTAGGTAGGATGAAGGTCCCCAGTACCTCTATTTTCTGCCACGTGGCGAGTAGCGAGCGGTCGACCGCGCGCAGGTCCGAGACGATGTCCCCGACAGCGGCGTAAGGCGTCTGGTCCACAGAGAACCCGGTTGGAACGCTAAGGTGGGTGTACGATTCACCCTGAGCCAGGGGATTTATCGTTTTCCCCTGGATTTGGAATGACGTCGGTAGGACCCTGCCCCCATTCCCCGCACCGATGTGCAAGGTGGCACACTTAGCAGGGTTGAACCGCAACCCCACCGACGCTGCCTCTGCCTCCACAGAGGCTAGCATCCTCTCCATCCATTCGGGCGTCTGGGCCAGGAGTGCAATGTCATCCGCGTAAGCCAGCGCGGACCACGAGCGCTCGTGGAGGCTATAGCCATCCTCCGACTCGGCCGCCACGCGGACGACCGAGTCGATGGCTAGATTGAAAATAATAGGGCTCAACGGACAACCCTGACGGACCGGATGGGGATGGGTGCTGTATGATCGCACCCTCGTCGTGCAACCATCATACATGGAGTCCCATATCGCTATGAGACCCAGTGGCACCGCGGATCTTATAAGCGCATTACGGATAGTCGCGTGCGGGATCGATCCAAACGCATTGGATAGGTCCAGCCGCGCGACCACCGCTTGGCGCTTAGTTCGCTTGGCGTGCATCAGAACTTTCTGCAGAACGAAGTTGTGCTCGTAGCACCCCTCGTCGCGCAAAAAGCCCTTCTGCACGGAGCAGAGCTTCCCGTGAGTGACTGCCC
>NW_017295766.1:3449-4153 GCF_001594075.2 Trachymyrmex cornetzi | reverse complement strand
GTGAGGAGCCGCGCTCCCGGATCCGCCCCACGGAGGTCACGGTAGGATACACCGTCGGGACCCAGCACAGAGTTATTCATACGCCGGAGCCGACGGTCCACGTCTCACTCCGCGAGCGGACCCAGGACCGCGGACACCTCTTGCAAACTCGGGAGGTCGGGGCGCTTGGCATCCATGCCAACGCCGGCCAGGGCAACCCTGCTATACAAACGCTCAAAGTACTCCTGGACCGGGCGTTTTGGTACTTCGCACCGATCGGCCGGTCCTCGAAGCACTTGTCGTACCGTTTCGCGCCGGTTCGCCCTGTACAGCGCTCGAAGGGTCTTGGCCTTACGCACCCAGTCCCCGCGTACTTCTCCCGACGCTCCGAGGCCGGCCGACGCCGACCCCGGCCCACCAGCGCCCTCTCTCTCCGAAGGTTCACCTCCCCTCGCCCCCCGACGCGCACCCGCCTCCCGTGATCGTACCGAACGATCGCGCACGCGGGCTGCAGCACCAGTGATCGATGCATCCTCCCCGAAAAACGCCGTGACCAAAGCCGCGAACGCCTCCAAGTCCGCAATGGTAGCGACGTCCTTGGCCCGATCGAGCAGCGCGTTGCGGGCGGCCACCTGCTCACGCCTGCGCTGCCTCGCGACATTCGCAGGCGCCGAGTGATCCCGCGACGGCTGACCGACAGGTGCGTCCGGATCGTGATGCTGCTG
>NW_017295766.1:2373-3408 GCF_001594075.2 Trachymyrmex cornetzi | reverse complement strand
CACACCGCGGACATATACGGGAGCACTCGGACGTTCGGCACTAACCTTTGTTCCAGTACCATGACCGACGTCTCCTCCAGCGTGGTCCTCTGGCGATGTCTCCTGGCGTCGTCGCTCCGCCCCTACTGGCAATACGTTACGGGGCGGAGTCTTTTCTGGGCAAATATTACTGTCCTTTCTGCTGACATTCAAGCTCTGGTCGTGATGATTCTTTGACGCTGCTATCATGCAGATAGTGGGGCTATTCGCGGCGAACGCGATGATCAAGTGGTTGGCAGGGACTCGGAGATGGAGGGGGATCTATCGTTGATTTGCTGCCTCCTCTTCGCTCTTCTTCTGGGTGACACCCAGTTGGACACGGCTCAACTGGACACGAGCCACTTACAGCGCTTGAGTCTACAAAGCTCCTAAGCACCGGTTGCTGTGATTGGTGGTGTCCAATCGAGCCGTGATCAATCGGGATCATCCCTATTCTTCTCACGCTTACCGTCCACTGGCCACCCCACTGCTTGTCCCCCTCGACGATGGGTGTCCTGGATGCCACGCCTTCCTGCCGCCGCTCCTCGGGTCCCCGCTCATGCTCCGGTGTTGTCGGCCTTGGTTGGATGAGCGGGGACTTATTGAAGTCGCCTGTTGGTAGTGATCTGACCGCCACGCACGGTTGCGTTCTTTCCTCCCCGATGGTCGGGATGATGTTTCCTTGGGGAGGTAAGTTGGAGGTGTTGGTGGCCTCCCTACGCCATCTATGAAACTCGTGGATGTAATTGGGCTTCCACAGGTGATCGTTGTCACCGTGCAAGTGGTGAGCGTCGTCGGTAGCGACGTCGCCGGCGAGAAAGATATAAGTATCTCGCCTGGGCTCCCCGATGGACTGCCTCTGATGGTCGGAGGTAGGCTGAGGAGCATCGCAGGGGGCGTCTTCTCCCATTGGTCCATTATGTTAAAGCCCCCTGCGGAGTGATCCCGATTGACCACGGCTCGATTAGACACCACCAATCACAGCGACCGGTGCTTAGGAGCTTTGTAGTCTCAAGC
>NW_017295766.1:821-2299 GCF_001594075.2 Trachymyrmex cornetzi | reverse complement strand
TGGCCGGTCCAGAGCTAGCAGGCGTGCCTCCGTTACACTTTTCTCGACGGGAGCGCTGGTCGACCGCCTCGATCTTGTGACCACCCTCTCATTGGATGTTGTCGTTGGGGGTGGTCCGGTCGCTTTCTTCCTTCTTAACGACAGTCTCCCCACGCCGCCAGTTGGAATTGCGTGCCCTCCTCGCCAGATGATGTTAATGAAATATAATTTCCTATATGACGAGGAGGGTGTGGGGTGACGCGTTCCCGCCTTGTAGTGTCGCTCTTCTCAGCCGGCACGCTAGTTGCCCGCCGAGTCCTGGATGATATTGGCTGCTCCTTATTGGTGGGCAACTTTTTGAATGCTCCCTCTCCGCATTTCTCCTTCATCACTGGTTTTCGTGAACCCCCCGCCTCCGGTGGTGTCCTCTGCGGGGGGTGAGAGGAAGCGCGTACTGGCTTGGCCGCGTTCTGCACACCTGCTTTAGGGATGGACTTGACAGGCAACCTAACTACTTCTACCGACACCACACGTGGTTTACTCACCATGGCGGTCGTCGGCAACTTCCTCGTTGCGGCGGCCTCGCCGGATCTCCTGGCCTCTCTGGATGGTACAAGAGGCGCGTCGCTCTTCGCGACAGTCTCACTGCGGGCTGTGGTGGACGATGTCGTGCTCCTCGTTGATGGGCCTGCAATGACTGCCGCGTATGAGGGGAATCTGCTCGTCGGTGTCGTTGATTTCCTCTCATTGGCTTTTGTTGTTGTTGGCGACGGGGTGGTGGTGAACGGAAGCGTGAGTTGCCGCGAATCCGTCGTCGCGGCCCGGCGCTTATCCGGTCCTCCAACCGTCTCCACCAATCGCGTGGTCGCTTTATCCGCGCCAGTAAAAGATGTTTGGGCCCCACTATTGCACTCATCGAGGCTACCGCGAGTGCTTGGACCCGTCGCATCCACTATGGGAGACACATGACTCTTGCTGTAATGAGCTTTTATATCTTTATATGGGTATTTACCCTTAGTTTTAAAATTGCAGATGGAACACTTGTAACTAACTGTGTCTCCCGGGTGGCACTTTTTTAAATGTTTTGACAAATGCGGCGGGTCGCCGTATTCGCCCTTTACTTTACCTGCCCCTATATGCCAAAACACTTGTAACACTTAACTTTAGGGGGCAGTGGATAGTCTATACAATGCACTTGTGGATCCGCCATAACGAGTGCGCGCCGAGCTTAATTGGCTGTTAAATTAAAGGGGCCTTTAGATCTCTTGGCACATCGACCAATCACAGAGGACCGTGATTGGCCGGCTCGTATCAGCCAATCAGAGGCTAGAGAAAATTGGAAGTCTAATATAAATTTTAAAAATTGCTATGCGCACTCGCCACACCCAATGCACTG
The DNA here is from genome assembly GCF_001594075.2 of Trachymyrmex cornetzi. Taxonomy (NCBI): domain Eukaryota; kingdom Metazoa; phylum Arthropoda; class Insecta; order Hymenoptera; family Formicidae; genus Trachymyrmex; species Trachymyrmex cornetzi. The sequence goes on along the minus strand of NW_017295766.1, from coordinate 924 downwards.
GGCGAATACAGCAAAATTATGAAAAATAAGTCAATTTAAATAAATGTAAGCACTCGCGGTCCTAAACTCACCAATAAGATCACTTTAATTTATATGTACGTGA
>NW_017295766.1:0-627 GCF_001594075.2 Trachymyrmex cornetzi | reverse complement strand
CAGCATCGCAGCCAATACGGTGGCAAGAATCTAATCCAGCTAACAATCCAACAAGAAAACAAGCATCGTGTGCCGCTGGCTTTAGAATAATTTCGCGATCGTAGTGACAGCCACGTATATGCGCACCTAACCTCACTTCGCGGCGCGTATAAACTATTAACGGAGATCGCTTCTCGGCAAGATCGCGGACACTCACATTCGTAATAAAAGTTAATAAATAAATAAATAGTAAGAAACTACTATTATATATAAAGGGGTGATCCCGATTGACCACGGCTCGATTGGACACCACCAATCACAGCGACCGATGCTTAGGAGCTTTTTAGTCTCAAGCGCTGTGAGTGGCTCGTGTCCAATTGAACCGTGTCCAACTGGGTGCCACTCATATATAAATAAGTACATAGTAAAAGAACTACACTCGGGAGCACCCAAGCTCCTGAATCCCGTTCAGAAACCAATTAAGAGTATAGCTGGAAACACAATAGCCACAGGCAATGGGGAATAACGAGCCGTCCAATCAGAGCTCTGGGATATACTATCGAATGTTACGTCCGCGGTACATATAAAAGAACCTCCGCAGAAAATGCCCGTTTTCGGTACCTCAATTTTTGAAACTTTTATTATGCC
>NW_017295765.1:81030-81288 GCF_001594075.2 Trachymyrmex cornetzi | reverse complement strand
TCCTTAACTTCCTCATTACTATTATGCTGACAGCACTGAAAATATTGTTCCAAAATGAAAGCTGCGTTTGCATGAAAAGCATGCTTATGAAATTGGAACACTATTGGTAGCATGCACTTATGACGACATGCTTGCAGCGCTGACAAACAATTTTGGAACATAGCCTTAGTGTGTGGTAGTGTCCACTTAGCGCTACAAATACTTCGAAATATTTGATTAATCAGAAGAAAGAAATTTAATTAAAGCGTTCAATGAACT
>NW_017295765.1:80307-80867 GCF_001594075.2 Trachymyrmex cornetzi | reverse complement strand
ATTTCATATTCATATTCATATTCATATGTGTTTATATTACTTTAACGAAAAACGTCTTTGCCATACAATTTTTTTTATCTTTTTGAATAAAATTGTATAACATGTAAATGTAAGCCAGTTCTTTTTTTTAATTGTCCAATGCTGCATTACACTGATGACCCCGTGTATCATCCTTGTTTAATGTTAGGTGAAAAACAAGGGTAAAACGATACATGAAGGCAGTTGGATAACGTTTCTAATACAGCCCTAATGGTATCGATACTATTAGTAAAAATTTCGATGAAAAAAGTAACTTAAAAGTAACTTAAAATTACTTTTTCAGTAACTGTAACTGTAACGAATTACTTTTCAGAGTCAATAACTTGTAACGGTAATCAATTACTTTTTGAAAGAGAAAAACTGTAACTGTAATTAATTACTTTTACAAAGTAACTTTTCCATCCCTGTAAATACCTTAAGTGGTTCCCACGCAACAAAATGCCAAAAGGAATTCTTGTTTATTTGAACGATTTGGTTATGACGTTGTGCGGTAGGGTTATGGCACTTGTCGTCAGGGTTGG
>NW_017295765.1:69653-72628 GCF_001594075.2 Trachymyrmex cornetzi | reverse complement strand
TTTTTTTTTTCAAGATGCCCGCAATTTGTTTGTTTTTCATTTATCAACTTATCAGCCAAGGTAAAAGTTTCCTTTTGATTCAACCTTTTAAACTATTAACGACAAAAATCTAAATTCTTATTTAAACTACAGTTATGGACAAGAGTCAAAAAGTGTCCGACCCTGACAACATTCCCCTATATATATTTGATATATATACAGGGTCATCGAAAAGTATCGGATATCTTCAGTTAGAATACATTTTGGAGAAAATGTCCAATAGCAAAGTTGTATGGTTTCAAGCGAGGAGTAAGATAATGACCTTGATTTTGATCTTGACCATATCCTTTAAGGTCATTTCAAGGTCAACCTTATTTTTTTAAATGGAACCCCCTACATTTTATTGCATATTATTTTGCAAAACAAGTAGCCCCAAAAATTTTTTCTGTAACAAAAGAAGGCATTGTGCTTCAATTGATTTTTTCAAACATCTTCACTTTTGTTTCCAATAGCCCAGAAATTTTTCGTAAATATTATTAATTGATCTATTAGATTTTCAGTTGCTCAACGAGCTTTTTGCTAGTGCTGGTTGAAATAAAAAAAATCAATAGTTGAACCAACACTTAATAATTATTTTTTTTCTCTACTTGATTATTTAGATCAATTTCCTATCACTTACCTGATTAATTCTTCTTTGCTATAATTAAGAATGGCGAAGCTTTCTGAAAAAGATCGAATAACACTGTTAATGATGCGAGGATGGGGAGATCAACAAAGAGGGTATAAAACAGTAACGCGATTATTTAATGAAAATTTTCGTAATGAAAATAATAGGATCTCTAAAAGCACTGTAATCCGTACTATTCAACATTTCGAGGACATTGGTAGCATTAAAAGTCGCTCAAGATCTGGTAGACGTAAAACAGCAACAAATAATGATAAGGCATTAGATGTTTTACAGTCTTTCGTTGAAAATCCCCATATTTCCATCAATTGCGTTGCACAACACGAAATCGGTCATGCATCTGTCAGTAAAATTTTAAAATTGAATAAATGGCATCCATACAAACTCCATTTGTGCCAAGAGTTGTCCGAAGACGATTTTGATAGAGGTATTGAATTTTGTGATCTTATGATGGAGATGATTGTCGACGATCCTCTATTACTTAATAATATTGTTTTCTCTGATGAGGCAACATTTGAACTAATTGGAAATGTAAATTGACACAATTGTAGGTACTGGAGTGACGTTAATCCTCACTGGAAAAGAGACAATCATACCCAATATCCACAAAAAGTTAACGTATGGGCTGGTATTCTTGATGGTAGACCAGTTGGCCCTTTCTTCATTGAAGGCAATTTGACAGCACAGGTATTCACAGTCATGCTTCGCGAACAAATTGTTCCAGCTATTCGAGACATAGCTGGTGGAAATATGGATGAAATTTATTTCCAACAGGATGGAGCTCCACCTCATTATGGTATCATTGTCCGTCAATATTTGAATGAGGTCTTTCAGGACAGGTGGATAGGGCGAAGGAATCATATTGAGTGGCCACCTCGGTCTCCGGACTTGACCCCACTTGACTTTTTTTTGTGGGGTTACTTGAAAAGTAAAGTGTATGCCACCAAGCCTCAAAATTTAGATGATTTAAGAGGGAGAATAACTCGAGAGATAGAACTAATACCGCCGGAAACGTACCGGAATGCGGTTTCAGCTGTTTATAACAGATTGGCACATTGCCAGGCTGTTGAAGGGCAACAATTTGAACATTTGTTGTGAATTGTTTGATACAATTGAATATTTTGCCCAAGCTGACCAATTGGAATGAAATTCGCTTTAACTGGCCGGACCCACACGCCACTCTTGCCTTAAGGGGGCAGTCTGGTCAAATTAGCATAATTTTCAAGAATTTTTTTTAGTACGCCAAGAATGTATTTGTACAAAAGTATGTTTCCACAATTAATGTGTATGTTTTTAAGACCTGAATTTTTTTTGCACCCTTGCGGAAATATGAATTTTTGAAGTTGGCGCTGATTTAAAACGGCAGACATGATAACTGGCCTAGGAATCGTCTGAAACACAAAAATCGAGTGTTTTCTTAAAAAGTAGACCTGTGGTTATCGTCCGTACTAGAATCATAAATATTCGTTAATGTTTAACCCTTTTTTTAAACAATTTAATGTGTAAAAAAGAGGCAAAATTTTCTAAAGGCCGCCATTTTGTTTTTTCTCATCGGATGTCAATGATTCTAGTACGGACGATAACCACAGGTCCACTTTTTAAGAAAACACTCGATTTTTGTGTTTCAGACGATTCCTAGGCCAGTTATCATGTCTGCCGTTTTAAATCAGCGCCAACTTCAAAAATCCATATCTCCGCAAGGGTGCAAAAAAAAATTCAGGTCTTAAAAACATATACATTAATTGTGGAAACATACTTTTGTACAAATACATTCTTAGCGTACTGACAAAAATTCTTGAAAATTATGCTAATTTGACCAGACTGCCCCCTTAACTGGCCGGAATCACACGCCAGTTAACAAATTGTTAATTTCAAACCTTTATAATTCAAAAAATACTTAATAAAAAATGTTTTATTATAGTGTTTTGGAAAGCTCTCGAGATAAGCTATAAAAATATGCAATAAAATGTAGTGAGTTCCATTTAAAAAAATAAGGTTGACCTTGAAATGACCTTAAAGGACATGGTCAAGATCAAAGTCAAGGTCATCACCTTACTCCTCGCTTGAAACGATACAACTTTGCTATTGGACATTTTCTTCAAAATTAATTCTAACTGAAGATATTAGGGGGGTCCGATACTTTTCGATGACCCTGTATATACAGGGTAACCCATTTTAACTTAGACAGCCAAATAACTCGAAACATCGCGATTTAAAAAAATGTTTAAAACAAAAATTGTTGGATATGAAGGGGCTGATTGAACTATGACCTTGACAATGACCTTGACCTTTATTTTCAAGGTTATTTGAA
>NW_017295765.1:68785-69626 GCF_001594075.2 Trachymyrmex cornetzi | reverse complement strand
CATATTTTTGATCCCGGATTTTGAAAGAGCGCAAAATTTTACGTCCAGATAAACTTTCATGTTATGGATCAAAGTTGATCATAGAGGTCATTTCAAAGACAAATTCTTAATCGAAGCAGAAAGCCAAAAAATCTTGATTTTTCCCGGATAGTGTTTGTGAGAAAAATTGTTGGATGTTGAGGGGAAACCAAACCATGACCCTGACAATGTCCTTAAACCCATATTTTCATGACCATTTCAAGGTCAAGTGGGGATTTTTAATAAAATTTTATGCTGGGGATAAAAGTAATTTCCTCTAAATCAACCTAGCGTGAGTTGGGCTGTTTGTTGGTTCGCACTTACCTAGACAACCAAGGGCCTAACACAGAACTGGCTACTTGCCCCGGTGAAGAGATGACCCACCAGTCACATAGTGCAAAACCCTGCCTCACAGCTACCTTGGTTCAGCGCTTAAGCCTTCCCACCATCTACAAGGTCCTACAGCCCCTAGGGAAGGTATGTGACCTAGCCAGTGAAGGCAAGGTCGTGTAGTGACCCAGCCAGTGAAGGCAAGGTCGAGTGGTGACCCAGCCAGTGAAAGCAAGGTCGAGTGGTGACCCAACCAGTTAAGGCAAGATTGCATTGTTATCAGCTCTCTCCGCAGGAGATGCTCAAAGTGTGCACTATTATTTTCTAAGTATAACAGTAATCGACGGCAAAAGTTACGTTGTACATTTCCAAGAATTAAAGGAGTTATCGCTTCACAAGCTCTTCTTATTCTTTCCATCATATTCAATCTTGTCGTTGGAGCTTCACTATACACTGCATCTTTAACGTATCCCCATAAAAAGAAATCAAGGGC
>NW_017295765.1:67721-68615 GCF_001594075.2 Trachymyrmex cornetzi | reverse complement strand
AATCATTTTCGAGGAATTCCAAATACATTGGACTATTAATTGTACGTTTAAAAAAATGAGGTCCAATGACTTCGCCATTGCAAATGCCTACCCATACGTGTAAACTCCAACGATGTTGATTAAGCACCTCACGATACCAATGTGGATTTTCTGGTGATCAATAGTGGCAATTATGCCTATTGAGACTACCATTGCTGATGAATGTTGCTTCATCGCTGAAACAAACATTAATGAAAAAATCTGGATTCTGATCTAACATCTCAAGAGCCCATCTACAAAATTGTACTCTGAGTACGTAGTTAGACGTCCTCACTTAATTCCTGTACCAGAGTAATATGATACGAATGGTAAATGACTGATCGTAACAATCTGTGTACCATAGTTTGAGGGATTCCCAGTTCTCGTTCTACTTGACGGGTACTAATATGGGGATTTTGATGAATCATAGCCAAAACTGCGAGCAATCTAGGATCATTATTATTATGAAGTCTATTCCTTCGCAGTTTCACGATGAAGTGGATTATTACGAGATCTCCTTTCAATGTTCATAATTTGTTGAGCAGTAGGATGGCGGCGATTTGGGAATCGCTCTGCATAAGTACGGGCAGTAAGTCTGTAATTTCTACCACATTCACCAAAGGTTATAAGAATATCGACTACTTTTGTAGGCGTATAATTTGCCATTTTACTGACCAGAATTTTATCAGATTACAGATGTTAAAAAAACTACATAAACACTTGTAACTTTCGCACTAAATGGACAAAATTTTGGAGGGATATTTAGAGGAACTCCATCAGATGAAAAGTTTAATTTTCGATTTTGAAGGTAAGGTATGCTAATATCTAAAGAATCACAACAAGAAAATACATATGTAGCATAAAATTTTATTAAAA
>NW_017295765.1:66290-67412 GCF_001594075.2 Trachymyrmex cornetzi | reverse complement strand
AAATAACCTTGAAAATGAAGGTCAAGGTCATTGTCATGGTCATAGTTCAATCAGCCCCTTCATATCCAACAATTTTTATTTTAAACATTTTTTTATTTAATCCTGATATTTCGAGTTATTTGGCTAAATTAAAATAGGTCACCCTGTATATCAAATATATATGTATATATATTTGATATATATATATATATATCAAGGTCATGACCTTGAACATATTTCATCTTTTTTTCTGATTAGGTAAGATCATGATATTTTCGGGTAATCGTTTTCAGGTGAATCCAAATCCATTACAATCGAAAAAGTTTCATATGTTTATGGAGTGCATTCATTGACCATGATCCATACTCCGACGATATACACATGGGGATACAAATGACTATCTAACGTTGCACTTGGAAAAGCATAAGAAGGAATGAAAAGGCTTGAAAAAGCATGGCCAAGCATTTGTGTCCCCATTCATACATGTATTATTAATACTAAAAATCTATGTAACGACGTAACCTTTAGATTTGTTGTTTCACCAGTGTATATCGGATTTAATCGAAACACGATCAAAGAAGAACCGTGTAACGTTATCGTACCCGCACTAACAACTAATAGATCTCATTCACTGTACTGACTGGACGTAACGTAAATTTTTTTTTTAGTATTATACACTATGACTGCGTTCGGGGAGCGCGCTATCAACGCTATTTGTATCAAACTATCCTTGTTTCACATTTAATGGACGATGAAGATGGAATGACACAAATATCGCTAATAGCGTCTCCCCGAACCCAGCCTATATGTACGTATGGCGACACGAAGGCCTGACCATGCCTTTTCAAGCCTTCTAATTCCTTTTTACGCTTTCTCCAATACGTGTGCAACTTCGGATAGGCATTTTTGTTCTTATGTATATACTATATATCGTCGGAATATGTTATACCGGTTATACGTATAGTCAGTCAATAAAAGGTTGCAATTTTTAATTCCATTCGGAACGCGCAAAAATTCTGACAGCAGACCACCATCTCTGAACGCCTATAGTCAGCGGTTATGATAGGTTACGATCATCGACATCTAGAATGGACCGCTGATGGCAATGGTGGGGGTAGAAAGACGATTAGAGTGAGAGGCAGG
>NW_017295765.1:65533-66090 GCF_001594075.2 Trachymyrmex cornetzi | reverse complement strand
CCATCAGCGGTCCATTCTAAATGTCGATGGGCATTGCCTATACTTCCCATGGCTCGCGCTGATGCAAACGTCTGTTCGAGAGAGAAAGGTAGTAAAGGATAAATGTTCCCAATGCGCATGCGCAGCATCACGTTTTACACATCTGTGTAATGTACGAATGTGTAAAAACACTAAACCAACTGCACAATTCACACAGATGACGGTGCTGTGCATGCGCATTGCGAACATTTATCCCTTACTACCTTTCTCTCTCGCACAGATGTGGCTTCACGTTCAGCGCCCTATGCCCCTTCCATTTATATATGTTCTAAGGTTACGATAATGGCCGCAGCACACACTCTTGCATAACTCATAATACATAGTGCATAATGGAATCAACAAATAAAAATTCTTCTTTACCATGGAATGAGAGGAAAGGAAAGCTTCTGATTAGTTGATTCGCTTATGCACTATGCGTTAGTGCGGATCCACAATAGGGTTTCAAGCCATAAGAAATGGGCGAATCACAGTCGCTTATTCTTCTCGGATTCGACTGTAATTGGTCAATTTCTTACGGC
>NW_017295765.1:65066-65292 GCF_001594075.2 Trachymyrmex cornetzi | reverse complement strand
GCCTTATGCCGTAAGAAACTGACCAATTACAGTCGAATCCGAGAAGAATAAGCGACTGTGATTCGCCCATTTCTTATGGCTTAAGGCTTAATTAAAACACCTATTGTAGATCCGGGGTAACACGTAATGCATAAGAATATGTACCAATCGAAGTTCTCCGTTTTTTTCTCTTTCATGTAATAGAGAACTCTGGTTGGTTCAATTTCTTATGCCGCTTTAAGCGGGG
>NW_017295765.1:29403-64808 GCF_001594075.2 Trachymyrmex cornetzi | reverse complement strand
TGCCTATTGCTTGTGTCTATTGTGTTTCCAGCTTAATTTGCACGAAAGCGCCGTTTCGTGTATAGTCGCGACAGTCGCGTGTTCAGCAAGTGAAGTGAGGCAACCGGCGACGGTGAGTGACGACAAATGACTTGGCTGACGCGCAACGTGAGGATCAGCCTGTCGTGTGTATGAAAAAAAGAGAAAAAGGCGGAAGAAAAGAGGAGCGTGCTCGTGCGTATGTATGTGTTTGTATGCATGCGAGGATTGTGAGGTGAATTAGAACACGCAGCGTGCATGCAATTGCGCATCTCGATGATATCGCATTCTACGAACGACTCCTCCGGCCGAAGGAAACGAATGAAGTGAAAATATCTCGCAAAAGGTAGTTGTGTTGGACAGTGTGAGCGAAAGTGCCGTCTGTCGCGTACATACGTCTCTCTCTCTCTCTCTCTCTCTCTCTCTCTCTCTCTCTCTCTCTCTCTCTCTCTCTCTCTCTCTCTCTCTCTCTCGGTGCGCAATAATACATACGTATATCGGTGAAAGAGACGAGTGCGAGTATTCGCTAATTGCGCCGATTGCGCGTACGACGACGGTATCGGGACGAAACGGAGTGACCGTGCCGCGTGACGAGATCGTAAGCTTGCTCGAGCAAGTGAGTGAGTGAGTGAAGACATAAATGTAAGAGAAAGAGAGAAAGAAATTGAGAAACATTGATAGCGCTCAGGGCTCTAGTGTGGCGTGCGCGGACCCCGTCTGTTCTGTTTGCTAGGGTTAAAGAAAACGAGACGATATCGTGGGTGCCTCGCTAAAATGGCGCTGATCGGCACCATCGTCGGCCGATAGGAAGAGAAAAAGAAAAAAAAAGCATCAGCTTGAGGAAGAAGAGGTAGAGTGAAAAAAAGGGAGAAACGATCACCGTTTTATTTTGGCATCGTCGAGAGCGCACGGAGAATTATTATATTATCGGTCCTTCATTCCACGCACCCCTGGATCGCCGGCCTCCCTTCTCTCTCACTTTTTCTGTTCCCCTCCTTATCATCCGTTTTCTCATCATTTCTTTATCCATCACGTTTTGCTTGTATTCTTGCCATCTTTGTTGCAAAGCATAGTTGCGGCCGACCATCAACGATCAACGTATACCAACGATCGAGCCAACGACCACCACAAGAGGAGCCTGCCGCAGTGCATTGCAAAGGAGAAAAAAGGCGAGAATCGCGACAGCATTGGCGTACGACGTAAACGTATACAGCGACAGTCGACAGTGATCTCGGAAAAAAAGAGGGGGGGTTTGCTGGTTCGACGCGACCGCGATGCCCGTGCCGCATCGCCACGCTCCTGACGTGAAGAAACACTTTGGATGGTACTTGGGCACATCGACGGAAGAGGCTACATTATCACGGAGAGTAGTTGGGGACAGGGAAGTACGACGGCTCGTCGCCAGGTGAGTGAGTGAGTGAGTGAGTGAGTGAGTGAGTGAGTAAGTAAGTAAGTGAGTGAGTGAGTAAGTAAGTAAGTAAGTGAGTGAGTGAGTGAGTGAGTGAGTGAGAGAGAGATGCTCTTCTGAATTTTTCTTGTCTATTTTTTATTGATCAATTCTCTGAACTGATGCATACTCTTGTACATTTCTGTTATTAACTGTTCTTATTGCTTGCGCTTTTCATTGCATTAGCTTAATACAGTTATTTAATTTTTGTTTAACATTGGCAAATACCGAGTACATAATGTTTCACTAGGTTACGTTGTGCCATCTACAGATCTGTTTGTGTTACTTGCACTTTTTGAATTCAGCATCTTTGCTTTCTCTCTTTTCATTGTCGGGTTATATATCCATCTCATTTGAAATGCATAAATTTTGGGGGATTTCAAGCTACGTGGATAGACCTTATGTCTCTCACTGGAAAGCATCTATAATTGTTTCATTTTTATAATACTTAGTGTATTATGCACCTGTTGAGAGGATTCTTCGATAGAGAACAGGTCTCTTTCCTCTAATGCCTAATGCACAATTGAAAAACACAGGGCAATAGAAACAACAGATTTCAATCTATCAGAAATCTTGTATTCCGGTATACATGGTTTCTGATAGGTTGAAATCTGTTATTGCTCCCATTGTCTGCATTTTTTCAATTGTGCATTCTCTGCGAGCGCCTCTCTCTCTCTCTCTCTCGCTCTCGCTCTCGCTCTCGCTCTCTCGCTCGAAAAGTGGAAAGAAGGAAAAACTTTTCCCGCGTCGGCGTCGTCTAACTATCGTCTAACTGTCGTCTAATCGTCACGGCGCATTCGAAAACCGTGCCATCACGCCTCTTTTCACCTTGAAAGGTTTATTTACGAGGGCGCAGGGGTCTGCGCTGAACTAAGAACAGTAAGAACGCTGGCAGTGTAACCGATCGCCGCCAGGGTGTTGTCACTCGACACTCAATCTGCCTGTGTTGTCAATTTACACCGTTGTCCTCTGCGCTGCGCACGCAATAGGTTATACGTATATTCTCCCGTGTCACCGATGACTATGCAGATTAAAGCGTGATCCTCGCCGAAACAATCGACTCCACGTGATATCCGCGATACGCTTTCTCGCGTCACGCGTGACCGACCCGACCGCGGACGACGAACGACGGAAAGGAGGCGAGCGAGCCTGCGACCGCGGTCCAGATCGAGGCATCGAAGGATGACCGACGCGTGGCACAAAGGGTAAGAACGACCTACAGAGGATCGAGCGTCGAAGGAAATAAAGGGAAGAAAAAGAGTTGCGATACGTTTCATAACGTTGGATCATTGTTGTGCGATCGTAAGTCGATTCTTAGAAATTGCGAGGTACACAAGGTTGAATTGCGATGATAGCTTATTTGGCCTCTTTCTTTGATCTCTGATTAATTATCAGATCGCGCACGTAGGTACATACACTCGTTAGGTCTGTTTTTATAATTAAACTAGTATACATTTTTTTGTGCTTAAAGTGAAACAGGTATATGTTTGATATTTGGCGAAAACAAGAAAGTTTATGTGCAGTTCAGTGTAGTGGTAAAAAACAAATAAGTATACATGCTTGTCCTTTTTCAAGAAAAATTCTGAATTGGTATACTCTGGTGCAATAAATTGGAGCAAAACAAAGTATATACTAGACTTGTTTGTCTCACTTCAACTAATGTATACCAATTCAGAACTTTCTTTGAAAAAAGATGGTATAATGTATTTTTCCTCCAACTACTATTGCATTGTATAATGTACAACATCATTGCAAAGTCAGTTACATAGAAGTTTAGATTACAAAAGTAGATAATGCATGATCTTTCCTTGGAAGAGGAAAAGTCTAGAATCATCTCCCAAGACTACGCTTTATCTATTTTTGTAATTAAAAAAAATTTTCTAAGAAGTTTTTTTTCTACAATAATAATAAAAAGAGTGAGAAGCTAGAAATTAATCAATCACAATTGAATGTGAAAATAATCGATTATAATTGGTCAATCTCTAACTTCTCACTTTTGATTTATTACTAATGGATTTTTGCCATTAGTAATAAATTATTGGAAGCCTCCAAGCTTTAATAAAAAATGTTAGGCACCTATACTTTTTTCATTTATCCAGAATTTCTTTTACCTATTGATTATCGACATTCTATATAAGTTTTAAGAGTTCTTGAAACAAAGGACAATTTATAGCAAATGCCATTAAGGAAATTAATTTAATTTTTAAACTAAAACTTTAAATAATGATTAATAAAGTGCCTAATACTTTTGACTAAGGGTATATATAGTTTCGTAACTACATGCACATTATACAATAATTATAAATAAATAAGCTCTATTCCCTTGCTCAAACTTTTCTATCTGTGCAAATGCACATTGTTATAAAAAACATGTCATTGCAAGATTAGGATTCCTCTATATATGTGTCAATCTTTAATTTTGTTTTTTATTGCTGAACTTTCTGAACTAGTATAAGAATCATACACTGAAGCGTTCTTTATTGCATTATAACGAAATTCGGTACAAAAATTCACTGAACTGGCTACACTAGGACTAGAGTTAGTGCAGCAGTGCAATGTTGCGCGCAAATGGTTGTGTTCAGCAAAACACAACTTTTGCATATGTACAATGTTAATAATATTATGTCTAATTGTAAATGTAATAATATATGTCATCTTTATGTATTTTTTACCATCATTATCTTCGATTAAGACTGTTTCTAATGGTGGAATTATAATTACATCTTCTTCATCTGATGAATCTAATAATTTTAATAATATATGTGATCTGCCATGTCTGTGCACTGTAACGTTTTTTATTATCTATATCTGCACTTTGTCCTTGCTCAGTTCTAGTGCAATTCTAGTGCTGCGATAAACAACAAACCTTTTGTACATTTTTTAATATTTGTCATTTCTTTATTTACAGTTTAATCTGTTCATGAGTTGTAGAAATCAGTTATACTGCCACCAGTTCTCAAGATCCGTGCACCCTCGTAAATAAATTGTTAAATAAAATGCACTCTCTCTCTTAGGAACTTATATCTGATTAAGTGATTTCAATAATTCTTTCACACACGGAAGGAGAAACTTGTTTTCTAAAAATTTGTGGAATATTACTGAATGTTTAATGTTGGTATGCAGTATAGTTGGCAATTATATGCATTTGGATATGCAATAGGACAATAGGACGCAATAGAAACATTTTGTAATATTTATATGAATAAATTAAAAATGCTCGTTACTTGAACTCGTTACTTAGAACTTTTATATCTTATGATATTAAGCCATTGTGATATGATATCTGTGGAATGTAGCAATCTTATTATGATGATATGACTTTCATTGTATTTTTTTAATAAATAGACAAATTAACTAGTTTTATAACATTCTTATATTATTAATCGTATTAATGCAATGATAGATATAGTGTTACATTTTATTACATCAAGAACGATATATTTTATAACTATATATTTAGTACTAAATTACTAATTTTTATAGAGTAAACGTCACTATAAAGTTCATAACGCAATATCTTTTATTTTAGATATTAAATTTACAAGGACTCACATTAATACATCAAAATGAAAATCGATCGCAGTAGATTGAAAAAATGCACTTCCGAAGTGGTAAGTATTTTGCACAATTTTCATTTAAATGCTTTTAAACATTTTTAGTTAAATCTATGTGATAAATGTCGATTTATTTTCATTAAAATATACATTAAATGAAATTTAAGGAAAGATTACATAATTTCTTTTATGTATGTGTATATATATATATGTATATATATAAGTGCGTGTGCGCGCGTGTGTGTATAATTATTTCAATCACATTCAATGTAAGAGAAATTTTGATATAGTTTGTATATAAACTAATTTCGATTAATTGTACATTATTTCTTGGAATAAAAGTTTCTAATACCCACGCATACTTTATTTATATTTAATTTATTCAAATTATAATTATGCGTAACGTTTAGCCAGCAGAATGTCAGGCACTCATAAGCAAATTACGCTCTTGCTCGCATGCAGAGCTGCTAGAAGAACTAAAGCAGATAGATGCGTGGACATTCGGAAAGTGCGAATTATTTCATTGGATTGATGTCTTAGATCTCAGTGACAGTATTTTAGAAGAAGCTGCAGCAAGAAGTCCAGATAATCCATGGGAATTAGCATGCGATCTTCCTCAGAATCGAGAGGTTTGTTTAATAATTTATCTCTATTAGCATCAACTGATTAAAATATGTATTACTCTAGATGTATAATTTTACGTTAAAAGTCTAATTAATAAAATAATTCATATATGGTTATTAACTTGAACATAGGCAAAAGAGCTGCTTCTTTGGGTTCTCCACTTCACAACATTGTTAATTGAGCATTCATTTTCACGGCATTTGTACAACAGCATGGAGCACTTGGTTACTTTACTATCAAGTTGTAACATGAATGTAGTCCTTGGTGTATTAAATCTTCTGTACATGTTTAGTAAACGCAGTAATTTTATTACACGTTTAAATAGTGACAAACGGCAAGCTTTGCTCAGCAGGCTTATACATCTAGCTGAGGTCAGTAACCTTAATTTATATTTAGCGATATAATTTAACTCTATTTATTAAATAATAACTTATTACAGAGTTGGGGAGGAAAGGAAAACGGTTTTGGTTTAGCAGACTGCTGCAAGGAATTTCCAGAAAAAGTAAGCATGTGCATATTTAATTATTATGTGTAATATGATAGTTTTATTAATAATATTATATGTATAGTATGTGTATATATTTTTTATTTTATAGCCATTTCCAGCAAGTGCTACAACGTTACACTTTGAATTTTATGCGGAAAATCCGACTGTAACGGAGCCATCGGCAACTGGTACATCACTCTCTAGTACAAAAAAAGTTGGTCAAATGAATCTTGTAACATATATACATATAGAAAATGTTGATAAACTCGGAAAAACCCCAGCACAGATTATGAATGATCTGTTAAAAGTTTATAACGTACCTCAAGAACGACAGGTAAGGTTTAAAATTTTATTTTTTTTTTCCATGTAAATGATATGAGAGATTTGTAGGTTAATGCATCATTTAATTTTTATCGTTTATTATATGTACGTAAAACTTTATATACATAAAAATTAGATACGAAAAATAAAACAAGGATAGAATGTGCTGATAGCGCTGAAAGCCAAAGAGAGATATTTTTTAACGCACTTGAAATATGTTATTCTTAGATGGCTCTATTGACACATATAAGACTAGCGCATGGTTTTTCGGATTATCGAAGACGATTGCAGTGCGTGCAAGCTCGGCTTCAAGCTTTATCCGTACTTGTATACAGCAACGCGTTGCAGGAAAATGCGCACAGTCTTCTTCATGCTGGACTTCTTGAAGAGCTTGTGGAATTGTTGGAATTACCATATACTCACCTTGTTGAGATACGCGCGGCAGCGTTGCGTACTCTTACGAGCATCATACATTTAGATCGGAATCCACACTTCCCCAAGTAAGTATACATATATTTTTCTATTTCATAAGAATTTGCTATCTGATATGGTATTTTAATGTTTATTTTTATGTGATTCCAGAAAACCAGGTTCACGATTGAACATGATTATTGACGTCACTGGAGCTAGCTCGTATCACGGCTTTCTACCTGTTTTGGTTCGTACTTGTATAACAACATTAACCTCACCACAACCAGATGGTCAACCATTTCCTCTCCCGCTTGCGACAGCCTTGTTTAGTTTTTTGTATCATCTTGCAAGTTATGAGGCGGGTGGAGAGGCTCTTGTAAGTTGTGGCATGATGGAGAGTCTTTTGAAAGTCATCAATTGGCCAGGAAGTGAACTGGAACATATAACGGTACTGTTTAACAGAATATATAATACAAACATTTTCTTAAAATTCGATATTAATAATAACCGAAATTACGATTTACTAAATTTGCCTTTTACATTCTATTTGTAAAATATATTCAATCTTATTTATTTATCTCTCTTTTTTTTTGCAGTTTGTAACAAGAGCAGTGCGTGTCATAGATTTAATAACAAACATTGATATGCAAGGTTTTCAAACTCACAGTGGTTTAGCTAGTTTCATCAACCGTTTAGATATGGAAGTTAATGTATGTCGGAAAGAACAGCCGTTTGAAATAGAACCACTGCTCTATCAGGATGCACCACAAACCTCACGTGAAAGATCGATAGAAAGGGAGGAAGGCTCTTCCACATCACGCCGGGAACACGAGACTTTTGATGAACGAGAGGAATCGTCTAATCCTATGGAAATATCAGAAGATGAAAATATAGTTGCCAAAGCAGATGAGAAGAACGAGCAGCAGCCAGACTATTCTGCTGCCAAGACCGGCAAAACGTGTTTACCACAACGAGCAGCACTCCTGAAATCAATGTTGAATTTTCTCAAGAAAGCAATTCAAGATCCGGCATTTTCTGACAGTATACGACATGTTATGGAGGGTACATTACCATCGTCTCTGAAGCATATTATAAGTAATTCAGAATATTACGGTCCTTCGTTATTCTTACTTGCTACCGACGTCGTGACTGTGTATGTTTTCCAAGAACCGTCATTATTATCGTCTCTACAAGACAACGGCTTGACTGATGTTGTACTTCATGCTTTACTCATAAAAGAAGTGAGTGTAAATAATTTATATTTAATTTTATGTTTTTCACAATAATAGAGTATCTTTCATGATATGATACCAAAAGCGTTTTTAATAATTGCTATGTCATGTAACAGGTTCCTGCCACTAGAGAAGTATTGGGCTCTTTACCTAATGTGTTCAGTGCTCTGTGTTTAAATCAACGCGGTCTTGAATCCTTTGTGAAACGGCGACCATTCGAACGCTTATTTAAAGTACTACTCTCGCCTGTTTATCTTTCGGCAATGCGACGGCGACGAAGCGCCGATCCATTAGGTGATACAGCTTCAAATTTAGGCAATGCCATGGATGAGCTGATGAGGCACCAACCAAGCTTAAAAGTTGATGCTATTGGGGCAATCATTAAGGTATTAATTAAAAATAAACTGCATTTTCTAATAATTTTGTTATTGTACATTGTATTTCTCAAATTATTTTTATTTGTCTTTGTTTACTTATTAGCTACTCGAAGAATTGTGTGTATTGGGCTGTGATCCACGGTACATATGCTGGCGTGCCGCTAGTAAATCTGAAAATTCACCATCAAACACGGCCTCTGGAAATCGTCAAACATCTGGTCAATCAGTCGGCGTCGGAGTAGGAGACTCTGGTGGCGGTGGTGGAGGAGGCGGCGGCAGCAGTAGTGACGAAGAAGAAGAAGACGAAGAGGAAGCTAGTACAAGTTCGCATCCTCAACGAGAAGAGCAACCTAGCCTGTCACCTCAACAGCCTGGACCGCCACCTCAACCAAGAGAGAAGACTCCCATTGCTTTAGTGGAATATATTCACAATGTTATGAAATTTGTGGATGCTATACTCAGCAACAATTCAACCGATGATCACTGCAGAGAATTTGTTGCTCAAAAGGGACTCGTTCCACTATTATCGATTTTGGGTCTACCTAATTTACCTGTTGATTATCCTGTCGCACAAGCGGCTCAATCTGTAGCCTCTGTATGCAAAAGTATCTTGGTACGTATTTTAATCTTTTCGTATAATTATTTTTTTTAAAGTTAGTAGATGCATGTTTTTTAAATGTAACTATATTACAAATGTAATTTGATATTTACAGAATCTCGCACATGAACCATTGGTACTAAAAACAGGTTTGTCACAATTAAATGAAGTGCTAAATTTGTTGAAACCACTTCACAATAATTTAGAATCCCCTGGCGCCTCTGTTTTGTTACACGAACTTGCGTCAGCTCCAAATCTGGAAACCGCATTTACAAGCGACACTGCTACGCCTTTGTTACACGCTATGAATGCAGCCCATGGATACGTAGTGATGTTTGTTCATGTTTGCCGTACTAGCCAAAGTGATATCCGAAATCTTTCTATGAATCACTGGGGTTCCGAATTGGGTTTGACTGTTCTCAAAGGTTTGTCGGAGCTTTATATGTCTCTCGTTTGGGAGAGTACATTACTACTCGCGTTATGTAGCGAGGATATTATTCCGGCCGGATGCGAATTTGGCAAAGAAGACATGGATAAATTGATGCCACCCGAGTTAAAAACCGAGGGCGAACCTTCGACCTCTTGGTCCGCTAGTGTATCCTCGGATATGGGAAGTAATGGAATGACTACGGCCATGGAAGCTCTTAGCACAGATCCGCCACCGGTGCCGATGGAGGTAGACGACAAACCAAATGTAAACACCGATAGGCCCAACAACTATCAGTTAAAATATATCAAACCTTTACTTGGTGCTTCTTCAAGACTCGGCAGAGCGCTTTCAGAGTTATTTGGTCTACTTGTCAAACTTTGCATGGGTTCTCCCATAAGACAACGTAGAGGACAGCAAATGCCTCTAACACCCACGTTGCCCTCTCAGGCAGCGCGAAGTGTTGCCACTGCATTGAACTGCTTATTGACGCGCGGGTTATCGTGGGATAAATTACCCCCATCACCGATTCCCAAATTTAAACTCACTTTTCTCATATGTTCAGTGGGATTTACATCACCGATGCTCTTTGACGAGAAGAGGCATCCTTATCACCTGATGCTTCAGAAATTTGTCAAATTGAACGGTCAAAATGCATTTTTCTCTACCTTTCATTGGGCTTTATCAGGTGGAGGCCATTTTGCGTTATCTGAAGGACTGGAACATCCAAATCTACCCGATGGAACTGGCGAGTTCTTGGATGCCTGGCTGATGCTGTTGGAGAAAATGGTTAATCCTAAGGCTATCTTAGACTCACCCCACGTGGTCTCATCAAAGTGTACTGGAATATATAAAGTATGCGAGACGTTCGATCCAATAAGATACCTCATCGATATCCATAAAAAAGCTTTCGAGGCGGTAATGCTGATGTGGGGTAAAAAACCACTCAAAAACTACGGAGCTCGCATGACAGAGTCTATTTTATCGATTTTACGACATATTCTACGTGGCGAGAAAATCATCAAGGAACGCACGGAAAAGGAAGAAAGCGGAGACAATGCGATAGCTAGTGGTAGCGGTGCGAGCGGCGTTGGCAGAAGTGGTGGATCTGATCGTCGTGATGAACCAGAGGCGGACGTCAATCCGGAATATTTGAGACAACTGATGGATATGGGCTTCAGTCGAGCACATTGTATAGAAGCGTTATTGCATACGATGACGGTAGAACAGGCAACCGATTACCTCCTAACAAATCCTGCAACGCTACGTAGACCCGATGTTCCAGTAAGCGATGCCAGTGGTCAAGGTTTGATCATGGATTTGGAATTGGCAGATGACGATCAGATAATGCATGCTATTGCAATGTCGCTCGGCGATACAGATACGCGTAAAATTTCGGGCATTGAAGAAATTCCTTCTCGCGAAACGACCATCACCGAAAATATAGACGAATTTACGCGTAGTGCACTTGGGCAATGTCTTAATCTATTAGACCTCATGCCGGACACGGTGTATAGAATTTGCGATCTGTTAGTGACCATCACTAAGAGAAACGGCGACGAGTGGCGGGACGATACGTTACGGCAGTTGATACGCGAGGTCGGACGTCTAGTAGATTATCTGATTGACATCGCCGAAAGTCAGGATGAAAATGCCGGAGCCCGATTGGTGGAGTGCGAAGAGGCGAATAAACTTTCTGGCCGTCTTTACCTCTATACTCTATTCTTTGAAGGTTCGTTTCAGGAGATGCGAGTGCCATGTGCTCTTATAGTGGAAGAATGCGCGATACTTGACAAACTTGTACGGTTGTTGGTGGTGAGCGAGGCTCCGCTCACCGCGAACAAGAATAAAATCGCTAAAGACTGCAAGGATACCAGCGCTGTGTTGAGCATGAAGACACCAAAGTGGTTAGCGCCTTTATTACTGCTTATCGACCGGCTGGAAAAGGTGGCTACTCTCACACAACGAAAGCAGATGATGCACAAGATCACGACCAAATCGTGGAAGTGGTTTGACTTAAGTACTGGCAAATGGACCCCCTATTCGCCTATGAATAATCGAATCATCAATGACGCATATTGGGCAGGCGAGTCCAGTGTGCGAATATCGTGCAGTCGACGCCGATATCTCATCACCTTTTCCTGCATGACGCAAGTGAACGAAGATAGTGATAATAGGCGGCCCATCACGATGGGCTTTAAGCTCGGCACGGATAAGGAGGATGGTGGTTCGGGTTCCGATTCAAATATGGATACCGACGAGAGTCCGGTAGGAGAGGAGAGACGAAATACAGTGGTCCAAGGATTGGATCCTAGTATAGCACCGAGTATTGTACGGTGAGAAATACATTAATGGGTACAAATATGCAATGTAATAATTTAGACCTTGAAAAAAAGAAGATAATCTTATCACACGATATATTATGATGCTGTATAATTAATTAACATATTAATGCTTTTCTATGTTTTAGTATCATTTTTCGTAATGTTTTGTGTGATCGCGCATTACACCGGATTACAAAAAATTTTTGAAGTAAAATACATCAGAATAGCTGTTTCTTATAAATTTTGGATCGCTGAATCCGTATTCGTAAGCCATTTTACTTCATCACTTCCAATTTTTTAGATAATTGAGAAAAATGATGGAAAATTTGTGAAAATTGAAACGTTTGAGAAAAGAGCAAAAGTAAATATGACATTAAAATCGCAAAATTGATTTGAATATCAATTTTCTTGGTAAGTTGAACAAGATGTACAAAACAAAAAAAATTGCTTTACTAATGTTTGAGATGACACGGTATAAATTAGTTGATTGAAGTACTATTGTGCAACGATTCGCGTGAGTCGTAGAAAGTTTTTTTTAGCTTTAGAAACGAATATTTTAATGTTATTTTTGGAAGATAACAATTAAAACATCCATTTCTGGAACTGAAAAAATCTTCCATGACTTATACAGATCATTGTTTGTTGCACAATGGTAGCCACCGATTTGTTTTACGATGTGTTAAACTACATAGTACCTAACATTAGTAAAGTAAAATTTTTTTATTTCTTACACTTTGTGTAATTAAAATATATTTAAATTAGTTCTGTAATCGCATTTTAATGTCATATTTACTTTTGCTCTTTCCTCAAACGTTTCAATTTTTACAGATTTTCCATCATTTTTCTCGATAAATTTCTCTAAAAAACTGGACATGATGGAGCAAAACGGCTTACGAATTCGGACTAAACGATCCAAAATCTATAAGAAACACTTATTCTGATTTGTTTTTCAAAAAATTTGTAGTTCTGTGTATTATACGAAATACATTTTACGTATAAAATTGAGTTAATAAAGAGTAATAAACATCTCATAAATATTATTTATATTGCAGCGCGTGTGTAAAATTTTTGGCAATCCCAGTCGATCGAGACGCGTTACACGCTGTGTTGAAAGTGTGCCTACGGCTGACGAGGGATTATCGAAATGCGGAGGTGTTCGCGCGGGAAGGTGGTGTTAAGTTGCTCCTCGAAATGACGCAGATGTGTAGTTTTACCGGCTGCATCAATTTATGTACATTACTGATACGACATACTCTTGAAGAGCCGCGCACGCTTCGCCTTGCGATGGAGAAGGTACTAGTGTTTATATTTTCAATACAATTTCGTGCAATCCATCTTTGTAATAATGAATTATTCGTCCAATTTTGTTCTAGGTCATTCGTGCACGCACGCAGAGTAATATACCTCCTGCATATAAAGAGATACTTTTTATGACGCGGCAGATCAGCAGCGCTGTTTGCCGTAATCCAGAAGTATACAAAGAAGTGTGCGAAAATATTCTTAGAGTTGACATAAGTTGCTTAAAAAGTGAGTTTCAGTTAATGACACTTCAGTTAGGATTTACTTAACCCCTTCAGACTCAACGCACATTGTAATGTACATCAAATTTGAAGATATTATCCGTTGAAATTATTTAATTTTGTTGACATCATTATCTATCTGATATACGTAATAATGTTGAAAAAATAGTCAAAATTTTGAAAAAAAAATTAATTATTTAGTATGAATTATTTATTTAAGTATTAACTGAATCAAAAGAATTTTTTTAACGTAGTTCCCCAATAAAATCAGGTCTAAAGAGGTTAAGTAATATGAAATAATAATTTAATTATTAGATTGTATTAATTTCTTATTTCGTTTTAAAATTATATCTTTTATTTTGCAGAAGATGATGTTGATAATAGGCTAGTCGTGAAAGCCTTGCCTCCTAGTCACTCTCCAGCATTACCGATGGTAGAAGAGGTATCTGTAGGTGTTATTCGTGATATGTTGAACGCGTTGATTAAGCCAATGCCAGTGTTATCGGATGACGGATCAGCAACTCCAACAAGCCCTGAAAAAAAGACATCACATACGACAACCTCATCGATGGGTAACACATCATCGTCAGCATCGTCATCACGGCGAGATGTACTGAGGAATAATGCAACAACCACTAATGATCCCTTGGACGACGACGATCAAGTGTCGCAAATTATTCCTCTAAAGATCTACACCGACCTCAGTAACAACAGTAAGGTAGAACCGGAGGAGGCAAAGAAGCCTATTTTAACCAAATCTGCGATATTAAAGATATTGGCAGAAGCTGTGAGATCTTACGGCGCTGTAGCTAGTCTTATCACCGAACATACATACAGAGCTGGACAAAGCGAGATGGTATCTGAAGATACGACGGCTTTAGCGTTCTTGCTAGATAAACTTTTGCCGATGTCGCCGGAAAATTCGGGCGATCGAACGTGCAGCAGCATGGCGAGAATGTTGATTGCTGCGATAGCTTCGTGCAATCATTCGCCGGATGTACAGACGACCTTGGTGACCGAAGTGAAGGCAGCTTTGACGAGAACGCTCGTGCTTCCGGAAAGTTCTGAGAAGCACGCGCAGCTTCAGTTACTAATCGGACTAATTTCTACCATGATTGATAGTTGTCCACCAAATATGTCACATACTCAGCTGAGGGCTTCTTTGAGAGCCCATCAATACAATAACGTTAATTACATCGTCAGAATAATGCTGAGAAAGGGTATAATCACCGACTTGGCCAAAATACCGCACAGTCTCGATTTGTCGAGTCCGAATATGGCTGGTACGATTAACGCCGCGTTGAAACCGTTAGAGACCTTATCGCGCATTATCAATCAACCAATACCGGGTGCGGTCAATAACAAATTTACGAAGCCGAAAAATAGGACAGTCCAGGAAGAACCGATTGGAGAACAGACAGGCACTACGACCTCCGAAGCTACGCATGCCGTGGGAGAGGAAGCAAATGAGGACGCAGAGAACACTGAGCACGATATTTCTGTAACAGCTGAAAGCTTAGAACCGACGTCGGAGAGTCAGGTACATGAGGAAGGAGATGAGGCTGCACTGGAGGATATCATGGATCAGCTTCTCGAAAGGTAACGAGATGCAAATTAACAATAATCAAATTTCGATGAACGCTATGCAATTCAAATAAAGTGTACAAGTAAATTTAATTTCTTTTGTGAGGTAAATTTAATTTGTTTTATGTTTGATTAAGATGTATTTATGCAGTAATGATATCAATATGGCAGATAAAAAAATATTCAATATTACCGTGATGAATGAAATTTAAAATATGCTCATATATATGTGGTATAGATATCGCATAGTGGTAATGTTTCTCATTTTAAGAGATGTTAGCAAAGTACTCTCTTTACACGGATTGTATTTTATGCGATTTTATTTTGTAATATACACCTGTAAAATTCAATTATACCATTTATATCAAACTCAAACATATGTGCGTATACATACATATATATTTTTTAATTTAAACATGATATGTATTTTTTTCTGGTTGTGTATTTTTGTTTTCTGTTTATGTATTGCACACGTTCGCGAATCTTTTTTTATTTGTTTTCATAGCCCTTCAAGTTTATGAAAGCTACAGTACTTATAATCAAGTAGTGTACTGTTTTCCAGGGACGGTTCGGCCGTGGCGGAAGAACCATCTTCTCGCCCGCACAGGCCAATGGACATCGATGATGAAAGTCTCGCAATGCGTGACGCAGAGGGCGATTTCGATCCAACTCGAGATACCACAGTAAGAGTAACGTCACTTTTTTCATTTTTCTCATATAATTAGTACTTTCCGTTTTATTTTCTGAATTTTCAATGAATTTTATTCATTATAGGAGGACTTAATGAGCTCGGACTCTGACTCCGATAGCAATCCGTCTGATGATAATGAGGACGAGGTGCAGGACGATGAGGACGAAGAGGAGGAAGAGGAAGATGATGGTAGATATTCTTAATACATAGTATAAAGCCACAGCCGAGATAGAAAGATCATATATTTCTTATCCTTATTTATGTTATTATAGGTGAAGAAAACGAAGAAGAAGAGGAAGAGGAGGAGGAAGGATCGTCCAATTATGAAGAAGATGGAATAGAATTTTATGAAGACGTTGGAGAAGGCGGTGTTTTTCGTATGTTTCCCTCTTCTGAGCGCGATGGTGGTAATGTCGTAATGATACAACACAACATTGAAAATCAGGACATTGCGAATACGTCGACGCCAGTTAATACGCGACCTAGTCTTCCATGGAATACCACATTCCCGTTACCATTAGGTCTGTTTGAAGAGCCGCCTGCAGGTTCTGAGAACAATGGTAAATAGGAGCGAAAATAGATAATTACAGTCGGAAATTCTCTTGTTCTTAACTAATTGGAACCGAACCTCTCTATTTTTGACTTCAAGATCTGTTTTTTGTTTCTACCCGAAGTTCCTGGTGTATACTGGTGCAATAAATTAAAGTGAGACAGGTTTAGTTTGTCTCACTCTTAACTTGTTGCACTAGTTCAGAACTAGTTTAGAATTCTTCGAAAAAAGAACAGGTCTTCAGTTTCTTCAATTTTCATATAATAAAATATATTGCTAAAATAGGTTTTCATCAGTTTTCATATACACATAGGATGGAAATATCCGTAATCTCAGTTTACGAAGACTCAGTTGGTTGAGAATAGGGGGTTTCGATATGAATGATCGACTGTGTTTTTTCTCTCCTTTTTTTTCTTTTATCTTTCATTTAATTTCCTGCATGATTCTAAGATGTATAATTCCAATAATTTTGATGCAGGTATCAGTACTCATCCATTACTGATATCGCAAGGAAGTTTGGACACTGCAAGTACTAGAACGCGTGTTTTACGACGTGCTAGACAGTATCAGTACCTTCAGTTATCCAATCCACGTAGTTCAAACCCACCTGTAATATTACAAAGGTATGTATTTATATATTAGTAAAACATTGTGTTTTGTGAATAAAAGTAAATAATAGTCTGATTATTTAATATACTTGAAATAAAAATCAGAGCAATAAGGGAATAGGTGTTAAAAATCGTATGCTGATATTTAAAAGAAGTTTCTTAATCTTAAAAGATTACAAAAGTTTATTTAAAAAGACAAATGTTAACCCTCAGTACACACAACTCTGGCAGTCTCTATCTACCCACATCCGGATATTTGTGACCCAGCGTTTTCTTTTGCTTGTATCTCAGATTGTGGTGCATCGATTTTAACTAATTTTTTTTTTAATCTATCGTTTGAAGATTGAAAAAAAAAGAATTTTTGAGTTAGACTAAGTCTAAAATGTAGCACAAAGAATATCTTGCAATAAGTAAAAAGAGATCGGAAAAAAACGTAAAAAAAACGAATTTTTTTCAAAACCTCGTCTTTTTATTAAAAATAAATGAAAAAAGATTTTATTAGTAATGAATCAACAGCTAATGAGTTGAACTTTAAGAAACTATAAGCGTTTTTGCGATTTGTTCTAAAAACGATATTTTTTTTGCAAAGTGAAAATAAGTGATTTTTCAGTTTTATGGAAACTGATCATAAACCGCAAAAAAATTCTTTTAATTTTGATAGAAATAAATAAAAAAAAGTGATCCTATCGTTCTTCTATAGTAAATATTAACAATTTACTATTACATTTAGTATTTGCCGCATTTGACGCGGGAGTCATTAACGAGAAAGAAGAAGTTTTTCTGATATTAAGAAACAATAAAATTGATTTAACTCATTTTTTATGAGTTATGCACTCATGATTGAAATCATAAATAATCCAATTAATCATTTCTACTTACATTTCAACTTTGCAGTAAGTCCGAATTTTCTGACGTACCCACAAGGGGTTAGGGTAACCCCAGCATGCACTTTATACTGTACAATTACGTAGCTAATGGCGCATTAGAAGGTCGTTGAGCAAGGGAATTGTAGAGGTGAAACTTAAGTTTTTTTCCCTCCAGTTTCAGCGCCACTGCTCAAAACGTGTTCGAATGTCTGAACTATGAAAATCGGGTGGGATTATGCTAATCCCTTGTGTGTGTACTGAGGGTTAATTATAGTCTTCTCTAATATGTACATGATATATAGACTCTTAGGTCCGGCTGCACAGACTCTCCCTTTATCCGCCAGTCAAGTTTTAGCGTCAAGTTTTAGAGATACACGTGTTGTCGTAATGGATAATGGATTGGGAATATTTACTAATCAAGAGGAAGAGCAAATCGATTATGTTGTACGTACATAATTGTACGAAAATATAAACAAATATTAAAAAATGTAAGTTGTAACTCTCAATTTTATCGTTAGGATCAATCTGGATATCTTTTTGGTCCAAGTCTTGCAGCAACTTTGAATAATATACCAACCGCGTTGCATTGGTGGATCGAAGAGAGCAAGCAATTAGACGGAGATTCTCAACCGGATTGTTGCGTTGGTGAGAACGAAGGCATTTGTTATTGTTAATTTGGTATTTTTATGTACATAGTAGTTTTATTAATTTTTCATGTCGGATAGGTGTTGTTCATAAACTGATACCTGGACTAGAAAAGCACAGGAACGCCGAGCTTGCCGAACGCAAAGAGAAACGTAAAAAACAACATGGATCAGAAAAAGAGAATGAAAAGGATAATAAAGAAGAAAAAGAAAATTCAAATACTGCCGATGGTAAATATGCTCCCATATATTTTTCTACACAAATACTTCTTATATACACATGTACGTATACGACGGTAATTCGATAAATTCTTGGCGTGACACAGAAAATGCCACAAGTATGAAACTGCTATAATTTTAGACAAGTTTGATCTTACACAGAGCTACTGTTAAAATTTCAGATAGATGCGTTCATTAGTTTCTTTATTTTGGTTTGGTGAATCATAGTACTTGCTAAACCTATTCATGGAATTTTGCAACTGAAAAAAATTGAAAAAATGTACATTGTCATGATGGAATCGAAAATCGGTTGCTTTACATGACCGAGACAAAGAAACCAATGATCGCATCTGTCTGAAATTTTAACGGTCTTCCTGTGCAGGATCAAACTTGTCTAAAATTATAGCAGTTTGATACTTGTGGCGTCATTCCTAGATCCCATCAGGCCAAGAACTTTTCAAACTACCCTCGTGTATTAGGTGTTAAACTTAATTTCTTTATTAATAATACTTTGATTAAGGTATTTCCCTTCGAAATAAATCAATTTTGGAGACGAAAAACGGCAGAAATTAAATTTAACACCTAATATATACATAATTATGAAAACGATTTAAAAATACGATAATACAATTCCTTAAACTGTATCTGATATTTTAGCTACATTACCCAATTTAACATTGGATGAACAGCGACCATCAGCATCAACCTCACTACGAACCGACATCACCTCGCTTGTTGCTGGAGAAGAAACTGCGGTAGAAACAACAAGACAGGAGCGCACTCCGGAAGAGGACATAATCGGTATAGCTATATACGCAAGACAATATTTTTTTATTTATTTTTAATGAATGTTCTAGACGCGTGTTTCTATGTATTTTTTACATACTAGATGTAACAGGTGAAATGGAAGTAACGGTTCAAGATGACGAGGAACGACTACCTCCACCACCGCCAGAAGAACAGTCGGTCTCCGATAGTCGTGATCCTCGCACGGCAAATCGGAATCCCACGTTAGAGTTGGCTGAAAGTATCGTCGATTCTGTGCTTGGACCGTGCACATCTGAAGCGACCATTAGATTAAGTAATATGCCTATTACTATTTTATTAAAAATAATTAAAATCGTCCGTTTAAAACTATTATACATATCTCTTATTTTTGTGTTATTTATGTCGTGAATCGAATGCAAGTGACTACTTTAGAAATTGGGATCTTTTGTACTCAGACTGGTTAACTATCTTTATTGCTAAGTTATCGTTAAGACTCTATGTACTAATCTTTTTCCGTCATTAGACCTACATGTGTCTAATGACGCGCCTACGCATCTTGCTTCAACAGGACAGCCTGGGCGAAGTAACATAGAAACAGCGAATGTTCCCGAATCATCGTCTAATCGCACTTCGGCTGCACCATTAGTAGTAGATTTTGGTCAAGAAACTAGCGAGGATCTGTCAAGGGAGAGTAGTGATTCGGCCGATTGGATTCGCAGACTCTTGACGGACGACAGTCAGTGTCGAACGAGCGATATTGATTTACGGCGTGAACGAAAGTAAGTACTGTGCACATGTAAATACAAATCACAGCAGTTTTAACATAAAATATCATTGTAGCGCCAACGTTGTCAATCAAGATTCAACGTCGTCAATTACGGCCGAGACCACTACTGCGGCAGGGACCTCAGAACAATCGTCACAGCAACCGTTGCAACAGCAGCCACAACAGCAATGCAGTAATCAGGAGCAACAACTACCGGACGGTGTGGATCCGTCGTTCTTAGCTGCTCTGCCTGAAGACATGCGCGACGAAGTCATTGCCGAGCAGCTCAGGTCAGTTGATGTCTTACTCGTATGTTTATATATAGAGGTAATGATATGTAAATACTAATTAAATAATATGTCGGCAGGCTGCAACGTATGAGGCAACGCGCGCAGGCTTCTGTAGTTGAGGAGCTTAGCGGACCGGTTGAAGTAAATCCTGAATTCCTAGCTGCTTTACCACCGGCGATTCAAGAAGAGGTCTTGGCACAACAACGCATGGAACAGCAACGACATGCGGCCGCATCGGCGAATCCGGAGGATCCCGTGGATGCTGCCGCTTTCTTCCAAAATCTGCAACCTTCCCTTCGACAAGCTGTTAGTATATATTCTCGGACTAATTTATCGTTTACCTCGATAGTGATGTTTCATTTCTACTTCTGAAGTTGAAATTTGTCTGTAGATCCTAACTGATATGGAAGAGTCTCAAATATCCGTCCTCCCACCAGATTTAGCTCAAGAAGCTCAAAACTTGAGGAGAGAGTGGGAAGCTCGTAATCGACACATGATGCAAGAAAGATTCCTCAATCATGTTAGTCAAAGCAATACTGCTCTCTCGAGCATATTAAGAAATTCTGGTAGAGGTAAGTTTCGGTTTTAATCAATTAGATTATGCATAAAGTTTAGTGGATAAGCATTAACGTGTATAAAAAGTTTTATGTATAAAATGTGTACACATAATTTTCATAATTATTTTATAGTAATTTTTCATATTTTATAGTATTTTATAGTAATATTTAACAGTAATTTTGTTTTTATACAAAAATCGCAAATATATTTGTAGCTCGTGGAGGTGGTACTCGATATGCGATTCACGCCGTTCCACAACGATCTCAATGGAATACCTGGAACGCTCGCGGCGATACAAATATGGCTCACCAAGGCGCTGGCTTACGATTAAGAGGCCGGCAATTACTCGATCATGAATCGATGGCTTGCCTGCTTGTGTTATTATTTGTTGATGAGCCAAAAATTAACACGCTTAGGCTTCATAGAGTGATCAGAAATCTTTGCTATCACGGTAGCACAAGGGAGTGGATAGTGAAAGCATTACTAAGCATCATGGAAAGAAGTAACGATGAGAATAAGGATATAATGGCAGATTTCAGTGGAAAATTTAAGAGGAAAGGATTATTAAATACTCCCATGGATTTATGGTAAGACTTTTCCCCGCTTAGGAATTGATTCTAAACATGTTCATCGTAATTTTTGATCATTTATTTTAGTTCTCCAAAGATTTTTGACCAAAGAAATAACACACAATCATGGCTAAATATCAGTATCGACGCTGCACTCGGTTGTAGAGCAAATGTATTTCATATAGTACGTCATGCTGGTAAGAAATCTGAAAGGCAGGGTAATATTATCGCAATTCACCCGCAAGCTGCACCTACTGTATGCAGGTCAGTGTACTATCTTAAAAATATTTAGATTGAAATAAAAATTTATTAAAAATAATTTTCTCTTATTATTCTTTTCTTATTATTTCTATATAATAATAAAACGTCTTATATTCTGTTTCATATTGAATTACAGGCATACTTTAGAACTGTTGATTTCACTCGCTAAGAGTTTCCCTGGATATTTTGTGCCAATAAAATCTAAGGATTTAGACGATAAAGATAGTGGTAAGGAAAAAGACGTGAGTGGCAGTAAAGAGGAAGGCGGAGCGAAAAACAAGTCTGCATCTAAAATAGGAAGAAGCGATCTTCCAGATTTCTGGGATTTGCTTCTAAAATTGGATTCGTGTGCATCCAAAAAAGGAAAATCAGTTGCGAGAACTCATTCGAATACGAATTTGGGGAGTGAGCCAGAACATGGTACAACTTCATTTGAAGCTTCCGCATTCGGCCAGCTTATCTCGATGCTCAATTGGTCTGTGATTAAGCGAAGCAGTCAATTGACAGATAAGTTGTTGCGACTTCTGTCCTTGATCTCTATCGGCTTGACAGAAGTAAATCCCTATCGACGGCAGGAAGGCGGTGCAAAGAACAAGAAAACTGAAATTAATAAGGATCAGAGCGTCGCTGCGCCAGAAGGACACCTCAAGCTGGCCGTACAGGTTTTGACTAGTAAAAGTTGTTCCGAGGATGGACTTGAAGATGCAACTGCACTATTACTTAACCTATCTCATTGTCCTGATCCTACTAGACAATTAGTATGTATTGTATTCTTATATAAATTAATACAAATGATGTTAATATTAACATTAATGTTGATATTAACATTAATATAACCATACGATGTTAACATCTTTTCTTCTATCTATATTTTTTCCTAGATATTAAAATTACTTTTGGAAGGTGCGATGGAATTGGCAAATATGGTGTGTGAACATATCAACGATTTGATGATGGAATTAAAAGTTCTAAATCGTGAATTAAGTCGAAGAAATTCTTTGGAGGATCAACCATCGACTAGTAGCGGGAATGGACGAGGAATTCTATTAGATAGGTAAAATATTCTTGTAGCACGCAATTAAATGTTAAAACGGTCAATTTTATACGCTTTGCATTCTCAAGAAGATAGTAGTCTATAAAAAATAGTCTTTTCAGATTTACTAATGAAAATGTAGTAGTCACAGCACCGAGTAAAGTTAAAGCTGGAAGTGACCTTCAATTACCATCGATGGCTGCTCTCGTCAGTAAAACCTCTAGTCAGGCATTTTTTTTGAGAATACTTAAAGTTATTGTGCAAATAAGGGAAGCTGTGCGCTTAGCAAACACCAAGAAAACAAGTATGATATATATGTATGTGTGTACGTGCGTGCGTGCGTGCGTGCGTGCATGCATAATATATATGCCGTCATTATAATATTATCTTGCGATAAATTTTTAATATTTTATTATAATACTACGTTAAATTTACAATATTTACAAATTAAAACTTCTATTTCAAGCTAATCAAACAACAGAGACAGTGATGGATACAGGCACAACAAGCAATGCATCAGAGACAGGTATTTTTATATCTTTCTATTTTTTTTTATTTCTATAATTTTTCCTAAATTAATATTTATACTAAAAATTAATATATTTTGTTGCAGCTGCCGACAATGCAGACATCGATGTTCCTATGGATACAACACAAGCAAATACTTTAAGTCTTGAGAATTCAAAGACATCCTCTTCTCGTCATGGTAAGTCGAGATGTTTATTTTTACTATAATAAGACAAATATTTTAATTCATAGATTGATCAATATCTCATTATATGCAAAAAAATTTAACTTTGCTCAATAAAAACTGCATTTGCCGTCTATAATATATGATTGATTAATCGATAAATTAAAAACCGCGTATACTTATGGCTGTTTCCCCCTCCCCCTTTCTTTAGACGAAGAGAAAACTGCACTTCCATTGCTGAGTGAGAGTTTAGTATTAGATAACTTATGGGAAACTCTTAGCGCTTGCTTACTTGAATTAGAATACACTCCTGATCACCATGCCGTCCTTGTTTTACAGGTAAAAAGTTTAAATTTATCACATTTTAGGAGCTTACTATTGAACCGAATTATTATACCGTCATTGTATTGATCATTACATTATTTGCGGTATAAACATAGATTATATGTATATTTAACGTTGTAGCCTGCAGTAGAAGCGTTCTTCTTGGTGCACTCATCTTCAAGTACGTCTCGAGATCGTGACAGTCGTCTTAACACAACTAGTGAGAATCGAGAAGTGGTACCAGACTTGGCACCAGTCTCTCCAATATATTCAGACAATGAAGGTACTTCTCAGTCGGAAGCTCCCACTAATGCTTCTTGGGATATCACACCAGCCCCGCAGAAAACATTACCACCGGATCAACTAAAGTTCCTCAAATTTGCTGGTATGTATTGGGTATGGGAATAAGTTTCCGCCCTTTTTGAAAAGAAAAAGATGTGTTTATTTAAACAAATCTATATAAGTGAGTTTATTCAAAGTATGCTCCTTTGGAAGCGACAACTTTCTCCCACTTTTCCGGTAATAAACGGATTCCTCGAAAGAAAAAAATCTGGTTCTTTTGAAGCGATCCATTCATCAAGCCATTTTTTGATATCTTCATAAGAATTGAATCGTTCTCCAGAAAGGACCGACTGCATGGATCGGAACAAATGGAAATCTGAAGGAGCAATGTCCGGTGAATACGGCGGGTGGGGCAGAATTTCCCACTTTACTCCTTCCAAGTATTTCTTGACCGGTTTTGCAACGTGTGGCCTAGCGTTGTCATGTAACAGAATCAGCTTGTTGTGCCTATTGTCCCATTCCGGTCGTTTTTCTTTCAAAGCTTGGTTTAAACGTATCAGTTGTAGTCGATAACGATCGCTAGTGATGGTTTCGGACGGTTTGAGCAGCTCATAATATATAACACCTCTCTGATCCCACCAGATGCACAACATAATCTTCGAAGCATGGATATTTCGTTGTGGCGTTGTTGACCTGGTTCACCTGGCATCACCACCCATGCTTTCAAGCGTTTAGGGTTATTGTAGTAGATCCATTTTTCATTGCCAGTTACGATACAATGTAGAAAACCCTTCCTTTGTTGTCGTTGACGAAGCATCTCGCAGATGACCAAACGTCTTTCCATGTCTCTCTCTTTCAATTTGTATGGCACCCAATTTCCTTCTTTTTGCACCATTCCCATTACGTGTAGACGTTTTCCAACAGTGGATCTATCAACATTTAACTCTTTTGACAACCTATCGAGCGATAAACATGAATCTTGTTCGAGTAATGCTTGCAATTCTGCATCTTCAAATTTTTTCGGTGCACCTTCGCGTTCTTTGTCACGCACGTCAAAATCACCATTGTTGAATCGCCGAAACCATTCTTTACAACTGGTTTTCGATGGAACATGCTCACCGTAAACATCTACGAGCAAACGATGCGATTCTGCAGCACTTTTCTTTAAAATAAAATAATGGAGTAAAACTTCCCGCAAATGTTGCTTTTTTGGAATAAATTCCGGCATCTTCAACGCAAAAAAAGTTACTCTTTTTTTACGCTTCGAACGAATGCCAACTATTGGGCTCAAAAGTTTGAACACAAACCTTTCAAACCATTTGTTGCCATTCTATCAAACACATAAGCAATGCTACTAACGACATCTTTCTACAATGGGTGGAAACTTATTCCCATACCCAATATTAACTAATGATGAAGTCATAGTTTTACTATTATTTATTTAATGTAATATGTATCTTATTCGCACAGAAACACACAGAACTGTACTCAATCAAATTCTACGACAAACGACTACACACTTAGCAGATGGACCATTTTCCGTATTGGTGGATCACACAAGAGTGTTAGACTTCGACGTGAAGAGACGTTACTTCAGAACAGAATTAGAACGGATGGACGAGGGTATACGTAGGGAAGAATTGGCAGTTCATGTTCGTAGGAGTCACGTTTTCGAAGATTCATTCAGGGAGCTTCATCGAAGAAATGCTGACGAATGGAAAAATCGCTTTTATATCGTCTTCGAAGGTGCAGATTCCTAACATTTATCCTGATAAGCTTGTACAAACTTCATAAATTTCGGCACTAAGTAATATTTTACTTTTTAATTTAAAAGGTGAGGAAGGACAAGATGCGGGAGGATTGCTGAGGGAGTGGTATGTCATAATTTCGAGGGAAATCTTCAATCCAATGTACGCTCTGTTCACCGTTAGCCCTGGCGATCGAGTAACATACATGATAAATTCATCTTCACACTGTAATCCCAATCATTTGTGTTATTATAAATTTGTCGGTCGAGTAATTGGTAAGTATTCGATTTGATTTTCAACGGAGACATCAGATACAAGAAATAATTCTAAAATTATGCAATTCTCATGTTATTTTTGTAGCTAAGGCTATTTATGACAACAAATTATTAGAATGCTATTTTACACGTAGTTTCTATAAACATATACTTGGCATACTCGTGAAACATACGGATATGGAAAGTGAGGATTATAGTTTTTATAAAGGACTCGTTTATCTTACGGAACATA
Organism: Trachymyrmex cornetzi; assembly: GCF_001594075.2. Taxonomy (NCBI): domain Eukaryota; kingdom Metazoa; phylum Arthropoda; class Insecta; order Hymenoptera; family Formicidae; genus Trachymyrmex; species Trachymyrmex cornetzi. The sequence goes on along the minus strand of NW_017295765.1, from coordinate 38,509 downwards.
ATATTTCCGACTTGGGATACGAATTAACGTTCTCCACGGAAGTAAAGAACAATTATTTCAACATAATTTTTGGCTTTGTATTTCAATTACTAAATATACGTATTGCTTCTAGGTGAACGAATTTGGTGTCAACGACGTGCGAGATTTAATACCAAATGGACGTAATATAATTGTTACAGAAGAGACCAAACTTGAATATATTAGGCTCGTATGTCAAATGAAGATGACTGGAGCAATTCGTAAACAGTAAGTGGATTTAAATTTTTGCAATCGAGTAAAAAGAGTATTAGTTTAATTATTTTATCCTATTTTTACATCTTAAATCTTCCTCTATAGATTAAATGCGTTCTTGGAAGGCTTTTATGATATTATACCTAAACGACTGATCTCTATATTTAATGAACAAGAACTAGAATTATTGATCAGTGGCTTGCCTAATGTAGATATTGAAGATCTTAAAGCAAATACCGAGTACCATAAATATACTGCTACGTCTTTACAGGTATATTTTATATATTATATTTGAAAGGATATTTTATACCATGTGTGTATTTTATCTTTTTTTTTTCCAAAATACAGATTCAGTGGTTCTGGCGTGCATTACGAGGTTTTGATCAGGCAGATCGTGCCAAGTTCTTACAATTCGTTACTGGTACATCCAAAGTGCCGCTACAAGGTTTCGCCGCGTTAGAAGGCATGAACGGTGTACAAAAGTTCCAAATTCACAGAGAAGATAGATCAACAGACAGGCTTCCATCTGCCCATACTTGGTAATTATACGAAAAGAAAATCTTTTTGTTTACATCTCAAACACAAGCTAAAATTAAATCGATCGCGAATTTACGAGGCTAAAACTGTATTCTTTAATCGTAGTTTCAATCAACTGGATCTACCAGTGTACGAGACATATGATAAATTACGTACAAATCTACTCAAGGCAATTCACGAATGCAGCGAAGGATTTGGATTTGCATAAGCTTACTGAAACACTGTTGTCATATACTGTAGCAGTTTATCATGTGTTATTCTGCCTGTTCAGAGTAAAGTACATTACGAGAACTCGTTCCTTACATAATCACGCGTTTATGCGTTCACGCGTCCAGTCGGTGACGTTCTGGTGACACGCTTGGTCTTCGTTCAAGATCTAATGAAAAATTCGATATATACATATAGACGTACGGATATGTATATACGTATAATTCTGATGTAATTACGTGAGAATAACTGTCAATGATACCCGAAGCTAGGGTTTATTTTGTTGAAGAGGATCTTGGAAGAAGATGCTGAGCTTAACGATAATTCCCAACAAGGAAAGATAAGGAGAGATTAGTTCAGTTTTACGCGATAAGGATAAGCTAAAGATAAGATTCACACATAACTGTAATAGTTAGATACATAGTTTGTCATAAGAAATAATATAGGATGAAAAAATGTAATATACTGCACTTTGAAGTCAGCGATGTTTTAACCGGTTCGATAGATTGAATAGAGATACAGCGATGGTAACGATAGTCTGGTTCTTTACCAGAAAAAAAGCAGCAAAAGTATGTCGATGAATGCTTGTGAGAATGAAAGAGAAATGTGTGAGAGAGAGAGAGAGAAAAAATTTAATCGAGAGATACTGAGCCTAATTAAAAGATTTCAATATGAATGCTGTCCTTCCCTAAAAACTGTATGGTTGTACGCACTATTAGTATTAATAATTATAACTAATTCTTAATTATAGTAATCATTAAATATCGTTTTAATATTAATCATTCTCGAAATGTGATGTTAAACAAGTGTAATTTCTTTTTCTTGAGATCTAACGAAATAAAATTTACAGTTGAACAGACGTTACTTCATAATAACACACATCGAACGGGATATTAGCGAAACACACCGCACACAGGCACCGTTATAGTTACGGAACTCCTTGCGAAATTGTTAGGGAATTATTGATTAGAAATCGCAGAATAAAGTGAATGTTGTATTTCTTATAAAAAAAACAAAGCAATTGCATTCTTTTATTATTGCACAGAGTCCTTAATTACTAACTCCGAGTTTCCTGAGTAGATAAATATCGATAATGCTGCGTAATATTACACTTTTAGTCTCCCTTTAAAGCTAGCTTAAACTTTATGTATTATCAAATAAATTATTATTCGATCAATTACATGAGAATTAATGTATGTAACATGAAAATATATATTTCATATTTACAAAATTGTATAAGTGTAATAATAATCCATATTAGCAATTAGAGTACTGATCTATGCGTTCAGAAAGATATTTTGCTACATAACACTGCATATAACAATTTTTTGTAAGTATGTCATTTTCACAAGCAATACGCCATTGTATTGTACTTTTGGAATGTTATCACTGGCTGCAAAGGCCCATCCATAAGTGGAAGCAACAAGCGTTGACGAAACCTTCGACTAAGGCGTAGATGTCTTCCATGTTTATTGGCATGTTAATCTCTGTGGATTTTTGATAAACTGCGCATAAGTCCTAAAACCAATGTTAATATTTAATTTCGTGCGATTATTTTTGTCTTATATTTCAAATCTCGCATTTGCAGTACTACTACTACATACCCCTCTCAATGTATGCATATCGATGGTCAGCATCATGAACGCTTGAACAAGAGTCGGATGCAATATGAGATGATGGGTGATATTTCCATCAGAAGTAATAAATTGCTTATGATGCTCTTGATATTTATTCTGTAACACTTTGGATAACGCCTGATACCATGATACTGACTGATTAACGAGCGGACCGAGCCTAGGATCCAGATTCGAAAGGGGCTCGATGTGGGCTAACGAACAGAGCTCCTTGAACTCAGTGTATGCCATCGATGTCTTGTTCTCTAACAGTTTATCCCAAAGTAAGTGTGTTCGGCACTGCAACGCACCGCGCTCTACCATGTTCGTTATGTGCTGACGGGCAGCTTTCGCTTGAGCCATGATCATCTGTTGCATAAGCTGTTCGTGCGACGAATAGTAGCCTAAGTAATTTACTGATTCCTGACGAATCTGCATCAAGTGCGGTGACGACGACGACGACGACAACGACGAGGATGATGATGAGGAGGAGGAGCATGATGATGATGATGATGATGATGATGATGATGATGATGATGATGATGATGATGATGATGATGATGATGATGATGAGGATGATGAGGATGAGGATGAGGATGAGGATGAGGATGAGGATGACAACGATGACGACGGTGGCGGTGGTGTGTCCGAGACTGCACTTGGGATGTTGGAGGTTTGCGCTAAGGGAGAATTTGGTACCGGTGGAGGCGTTGGCGCCGAATTGTTGTGAACATTATAGTTCGGCGTTTTGATATCAATATCTTTAGTAGTCACATCGCTCGAGGAACTCCTCTCCTGCTGATCGAGGTTCAACATTTCTGTCCTGGTGTTGTATCTCGTAAACGGCGACATACGCGAAGCGGAACTAGATTCCATCGGGTTGTCCGTACACGAGCTGGTAGCAGGCTTCCCAACGCTGTACACGGTCCTAAATTTGCCCAGCTTATTATTCTCCACCTCTCTTTTTGGATATAATTCCCTCTTACTTGTCAACATCAGATAATATTTCAAAGTAATCTCAGTCTTCTCGATTTGCGGTGACTGTTCCATGCGCGACACGATAAGTGCTACGTCGAAGTCGTCTGTACACTTTATATCATGGGCGTCGCAATAACTAACCGAGGGAGTACTTTGCAGTTTAATTAGGACATATTCGTTGTCATGAGATTCCTGGAGTTCGCCGGACATCACGAACACACGCATGCCGTATACCTTCTCATGTGAGAGCAAATAAGAGTATAGCGTACGTGCAGGTATCGCTATATCGCGGATTGTTATCATGTCTGAAACAACAATGTTAAATGTACTGTGTTACGAAATAAACGAAAGTGACTTGAACCACTAATATGCGTTTTCGAAGCTTACCGCTGTATATCAGATTTCTGGCGTAATTTGGTGCTTTGCTGTAATATTTGATAAAGTCATCCATAAAGTGAGTGAGGTGGTAACCTTGCTGCAAGGACCACAATCCAGTTCCAGCGATGTAGGAGTGAATACAACGCAAATGAAAATCATATGTAAACGAATGCAAATGCATGTTGATTTGAATCTTGTCGCAAACGTCCACAAAACTTAGTACAAACTGTAATAAAGTAATATATTTGTAAATTAATTATCCTATGCATATTCATGGGAATACAATTTAAATTTATCTTACTTGATTCATCATACCGCTACTCGTCTTCGTCTGTAAGCGATTGCACTCAATGATACGCAACTTCACGATGAAAAACGGCTGTGACAAGTGAACTTCGAACAGCAAAATGCCGCCCAGCATCGATTTCTTGAGATAATAAGACTGCTGCTGAGCGTGCTCCTCGTTTCTGTAAAAGAAACGTAACGCATTTGTAGAAAAATACGCGCGTACTCGTTAAATCAAAATCGAATAATTGAATTTGAACAAACGTTTTATGCGGTGATTCCACTTGGATTGGATTAAAACCCAGAATCTGCAGATATTGTCTATATTCGGATAGCATTGATTTGCAGAGCTCTTGATGCCACTTTATCATAATTGCGTTTGTTACTTCCTGTTTCGACTGCGTCGCTTGCGATGATTGTTCATTACCGTTCAAGCCAAAGTGAGATGACTGCGGCGGCGTCAATGAATGATCCCTTGTGGCGGCGGACTGCAAACGCCAGGCAGGCAAAAAGAGGAGCGGAGTATGGCAGAAATGTATTAAACGAGAGTATTGCTTGAACGTATTCAAAGCGTTCAGTAATATCGGTATATTAGACGTACGGCTCTGCCACATTGCGTATAGTTTCTCCAAATCCTCTACAAATATGTATCAGATTATATGTTACCGTAATCATTTAAATACACGCAAATTTGGTGATTGATTACCTTTGATTCTCTTTTCTCGATGTCGAAGATCCTGTAAGTCATAAGCAGCCTTTACAATCGTATCAGTCATGTTGTGAAGATGTGGAGCGCTTGGTTTTGCATCGCGCATCACCTGCCCGACCACTTGAGCCCACGAAAACACGTTATTTTTCATCGACTGCACTCGATTACTTGATCGCGTCCAGTCTTTACCATCGGTATTTGATTGACTTGGAAATTTTGCTAAACTTTCCATATCGTTGATCTGGTAATATTGAGAACTGTGCTCGACTCTCTGCCGAGATTCTCGGGTAAACTTGTGATGAAATATACCCAATTTTTGCATGATTATGCTGGTAAATAGACTCGATCTAGAGGAGAGCCATGTTCCTAAACTTGTCGTTTGTTTGATCAATTTTTCTGATTTTTCCTTGGACCAATTGTACATATAAAGGATTATCTGAAAATATAATATAAAGTGAGCATTCTCAATCTTATTTACAAATGTTTTATAGTTGTGTTACATAATAAACACTAACATTGTCACTTAATATTTCAGCTAACAGTATCCTCTGCCTAGGCACAAAATTTGATTCCGATATAAGAGGATTAAATTTTTGCAATTGTTTTTGATCTGTAACATAAAATGTGAAAGAATTAATAATGAGGTGTATAAGACTTGAGTTGAAGTTAAATTAACCGACCTTTAGGAGCAAGCAGTTCCAGATCTATTTCTTTACCCAAAGATGCCTTCCACTGATGAAAATTCCTCGCGACTAAAATACATTTGATATAAGTAGTTTGTTCTTCTTTGTTAAACTCATGCGGCACATACACGGGTGAATTTGCATTTTCTTGATCCATATTTTCCGCTAACAACTGATCGGAACTGTTTCGAATGCTGTCAGACCATTTGAGTGCAGATCCAGTTTTATGCGAAATGATAAATTGATTTAGGAATGGTTGTCGATCTTGCAAAACAAAAACTTTGCTAGACGTGTCTGGATCCTGACTACGTATGAGATTCTGCAGCTCTCTCACGATCACGGGAATCGCATGCCTGTGGTGAACGATCACTTCGTGTTTCTTGACGGCAGGAACTCCCATTTCTAATGCAAATTGAAACCAGCGTGCTAGTGTAGTGTGATAAGTTCCATCCAATTTTCCTTTTTCGCTGAGCTCGTGCTGATTAATCATTAAATTCTCGGAAACTTTTTGTGTTGACTGTGATGTTTTTACGGGTGTCTGAATTTCTTTATTTTCCGCTTCACCGACCGTTGCTGAAGAATCAATAATTGGTTCCGTCAACGGAGTCGCTAGAAGATTATACTCTGTAACTAAATCCCAAGTACCATGTTTCACAGCGGACGATAATTTTAGAATTAATGATTCCAGGTTGACTCTGCCTTGCTTCCAGATTCGAAATTCGATTAATGTTTGTGCGTTCGGTTTAGAATTACTTTTATAATCGTAAATATTCGTCGATACGATGCTCTCGAAATTCTCAAACTTCAATAACTTAAAAAAGCTTGATTCGTCAATTAGGTCATTTGAGTACGTTACGGATTCTCCTTTGACGTCGGTAATGGCTAACGCGATACAAGCTATACCTTTACTACCACTCGAGTGGCTTTGATTGTATAAGAAGATATCGGATTCGGATACTTTCTTTCTGGTACCATCTAATGGGGTGTAATCCTGAAAATGATAATGCGCACCAAAATCCGTATATTTTGGCGTATACATGAATTGCAGTATATTCTGCCTCAAATAATATCCCAAAGCATCCATATATCGTAAGCAGTGTGGCTGTACCGACAATTGTACTATACATTCGGGAGACTTGTATGGTTTTTGTATGAAATGCACATCTGCCGGTGTCAGCTTACACATTGGGTTACGTGCCAACATCACGGACAGCACTTCTAGTACTGCATCATCAAGACGATTTTGCAATACTTGCACTAAATCCCGTTTGACTTCCGGACCGGCTTCTGATATCCCGTGTACCATCAGAATAATCGAATCACCAGTTTTGTTCAAGATATCGGACTCTTTTTCGCCAAATGAACGAACTCTAGGTCTCGTGTCGTTCGCTACGACATGATCGTTCATCAGGCCGATGCCTTTAGCTTGCGATAAGGATGCGACGCTGTTGCTACGCGAGACAACTAATTTCTCATCGCTTTCCGACAATTTATTCTGTAAAGGTTTAACATCGTTCAACTGCTCGTGAAGTCGCAGATAAAATACATTCTCGTTATTTTCCTGGTATACGAACATATTATTTCGATTATTAACGGAGAGCCTGTTAAGCACGCCATGCAACGCTTTGATCCCTCTCGATAATCCGGATCTTCCAGGTCCGGTCTTTAAGCGAGGATGAAGATTAAAGGGTTCTTCCCAAATGACAGGGCATCTAAACATGCCTGGCGTAACATCCAAAGTTGAAGAACTGTGATTCTGCAAAAGATTTCCGGACTCACCGCCGGTTTCTTTCCACGCATTATGATCTTCGGTGGATTCGGGTTCCAACAGTAGATCGCATATGCGAGTATCGTGAAGATTTTGTAAAAGCAAATATTGATTTACTCGCCGACATATGGCTTTGATTTGAGCGAGTAGTGTTTTCTGTATTTGCAAATAACAATCCACTTCTGGTGAAGAAAGTTCCAAAAATCTGTATAATAAAATCATAATGATACAAATGTCATTCTTGCTTATATTATATATGTAATTCTTGCTGTAAACAACAAACTTTTTATTTTGATTTACTAACCTGCAGTGAAAATAAACATTAACATGACTGCTTTCGACACTCATAATTAGCCAAAAATTGGGTAAACACTCTCTACATTTGTCAAGTTGTATCAACCACTGATAATCATCCTCAGAATTACTGCTGTCACCTTCATATCCATCATCCGTCCCATGTTTCTCTTCAGCTATGCTTGATATTTCAGAGTAATAACCTGGCACATCTCCAGAGTCTTGTCCATTTATTTGAATTGACGTAGTAGATATTTCTTCTTTCTCTGCATTTTCAATATTTTCGTCTGTAAATAAATTTAATAAATAAAAATCTATAATAACAGATAAATGTAAATTATTTTTAAAAAATTTTCAAAATATTTAATATAACTATTAAAAAGGTAATAGGTATATTGTTAATATATCTTCTTAAAAAAAAGAGATGTAAATACTTTGTATCATAGTTGTTCAATAAGTTATATCTAATTACAAATTACAGTTACAAGATTATTTACCATCTTTTAATGCCTGTTCTCCTACATCTACATGTAATATGTCTGCTTCTATATCAGGTACTATTGTTTCTGGTTTCTTAACGAAGTAAAATAAGTCGGCCTCTTGACAGATACAGTACTTGTCAATCTCAAGATTTTTCAATTCCTTTAAAAATTTAGGCACGCTGCTCTCTGAAGGGAAAACAAAATGCAAAGGTACTTTATCCATCGAGCAACTGAATCTTCCAGTAGATTCCGACACGTGCTGTGCTATAAACTTCAATGTGTCTGCATTCGGCGAAGAATGATCTAAAAGTGCGGTCGCAGTCTCGTCTCGCAACAACCACTCGATCTCATCTTTCAAATTGATTACTGCGTGACACTGAGATAGCTGCGGCATTCTTTCCTGTATCGATTCAGTTTTCGCATTTATACCCGGACTGCTACTGCTCGGCATGCTACCAAACGTCGAAGCGCTGCAGTAAGATGCGGTTCTTAATGCGGGGTAACGTTCTAATGACACTTCCAACACTTCTTTTGGAAGACTTAAGCAAATGATATCTAAAGTAATCTTTAGGTCGTCTAGGTTTAATTCAGCAAGATTCCTTTCTTTATTGTCATTAATCCTTTGAACGATTTCGGTAAAGCAAGTAGGCATCAATTTAACAGGTATACTGGAAAGTTCGGAGCGGAAACGAATCGAGCAACTCAAGTGTAAGAAAAGCGGCTGATTTTTCATGTTCCACGTGTTTTCCTCATCAAAATCGCTGATAAGCGAGTCCTTGGAGTTAGAATGATGAGACAGCTTCTCGTTGTTATGAAGATTCGTAACCGGCCATGTAATATTGACAGTTTGACTTACTGGCAAGTGATAATATAACATAATATATTATTTACATAATATATGTGTTGTACAAAAGTTCTATCTTTGTAATGGAAAAAAAAAA
>NW_017295765.1:14878-28599 GCF_001594075.2 Trachymyrmex cornetzi | reverse complement strand
ACGTAATGAAAAATGGGGAGTTCCATTTAAAAAATTCAAAGTGACCTTGCCCTGACCTTGACAACGCTTACTAAAAACGCCACCTAAAATCAAACCAATGGCACCATTTTATGTCCCCCTCAAAGTCCTAAAACTTTTGTCTGAAACATTTTTCCTTAAAATGCACTGTTCAAGAGATATTTGAGATGATAGATTAAAATGGGACACCCTGTATATATATATTAAGGTGGTTATTTTAACAATTTTGGAAATTTAATCGGGACACCCCTTAAAGTGGTTCAATATCTCAAAAAAATAACACCAGATTTTTTTAAATTTTCTGAACAATTTTAACCCGTGCCACCGAGGCATTGATAGGCAGAAAAACATCTTTGTGAATGAAATTCGGCTGACACTCTAATTCTTAACTAATTTTAAAGTTTGTTTTAATTAGCTCGAAATTGAATAAGTTAAAAGCTCATTTTGCATAAATTTTGATTACGGTCCAAAGTAAAAATTGCCGATCCAATAAAGTGAACAGAAAAAAATCAAAATTATATAATAACGAAAATATTGAAACGGCAATTTTTACTCATTCAATTTAAAGCAAATTAAAAAAAAACTTTAAAACTGATTAAGAATTAGAGCATCGCCGCGTCGGCCGAATTTTTTCGCCCACTATGCGGGGCCTTGAAAAATATTGCTTTTACCAGGTATGTAAATATGAAACCGGAATTTTTTAATAGAAAATACACGTTTATTGCATGAAAATGATAAAAAGTATTTTATTCGAAGTATTGCCCATCGCTAGCTATACATTTTTCCCACCTGTCTGACAATTTATGGATGCCACGCCAAAAAAATTGTTGCTCTTTTGAGCCAAACCAGTCATCTAGCCATTTTCGTAAGAAGTGAAGTGCTGCTGAGCAAGTGCGTGTCCCATCGATGCAAATAAGTAGTAATCGGACGGAGCCAAGTCTGGTGAGTAAGCCGCATGCGAAAGTATTTCCCAACCAAACGCCTCAATCGTTTCCTTGACCAATTTTCCTGTGATGGTGCATTATCATGAAGCAAAATCACTTTGTGTTGCCTTTTTTGATATTCCAGTCATTTCTCACGCAAATTCAAATTGATTCAAATTGATTCAAATTGATCATTTGTTGTCGGTAGCGTTCAGTACTAACGGTTTCGCCAGGTTTTAGCAGCTCATAATAGATCACACCTTTCTGATCCCACCAAACACAGAGCATTGTCTTCCGTCCATGGCGATTTGGCCTTGCAGTCGATGTCGATGGTTCGCCTGGAGTTACCCATGATCTTTTACGCTTAGGATTCTCAAAATATATCCACTTTTCATCGCCGGTCACAATTCGATGGAGAAATGACTTTCTTTTGTACCTGGCGAGCAGCATTTAGAAAGTAATTTTTTGGTTTTCCTGCTGTCTTTCATTCAGTTCATGTGGAACCCATTTTCCCATCTTCTGGATCTTTCCCATGGATTTCAAATGTATTGAGACGGCTTCTAGTGTCACATTCAATTGATCCGCGAGTTGTTGTTGAGTTTGAGCGTCATCCTCATCCAACAATGCTTGCAATTAGCTGTCTTCAAATTTTTTCGATGGTTTTCCACGTTCTTCGTTTCTCACGTCAAAATCGCCACTTTTGAATTTGAACCACTCAAAGCACTGTGATTTACCAAGAGCATGCTCATTGTAAGCTTCGACAATCATTCGATGCGATTCTGCAGCAGTTTTCTTCAAATGGTAACAGAAAATCAATGCTGTCCGCAAATCATAGTTTCCAGGCACAAAATTCAACATGTTCAACGCTATTACAAACTATACTGTTGTATGAAACTTGTATTGTTGTGAGTTGAAAATCTTTGTCAGATGTCAGAACAAGGAAATGGCGTCAATGACGCGGTCTGACGGCACCTATATTGACAGCTATGGCCATCTATTAGTAAATTCCGGTTTCATATTTACATACCTGGTAAATGGGAATTTTTTTTTAATAATGTTTTGACAGCTGATAATTATCAATATTCCTGTAAACTTCATGAAAATAAAGGGTGTGTTCCAATATTTACTACCAGTGCTGAAACTATACAGTATACGTTACGTGCGCTATAAATTTTCAGCACTGACAGTGAATATCGGAACGCATTCGAAGTTTTCAGAGGAAATTAGGCTTGTTCTTTTTGGCTGAACTTTTGCGCCAGTTTATCTTTCTCCCTCTTCTTTTCTCCTGGAGAAGACATTTACACTAAGAATTCATTTTTATGTAAAAATGAAAATAAGAGGAAATAATCTCCAACGACTTTGATCTTGACAAATGTTATCCAGGACATGATCCTGAACAATATTCAAAAGGTTTTAGCCGTCAGTCGGACGTCTTGCGTAATGCTAATGCCGGCAGTACTGTAACTTTCAAGCCTTGTAACTTGAAAAGTACGTAATGAAAAATAACTTTATTATAGTGTTTTGAAAAACTCTTGATACCAGTTATTAGATTCTGCCATAAAAAAGTGTTCCATTAAAAAAATCGATGTGACCTTGACCTAACCTTGGCGATGCCACCCAAGGTCAAATCAATGATACCTTTTTATGTCCCCTCCGAACCATACAACTTTTGTTTGAAACATTTTTCCGTATCTATTATAGTTTTCGAGAAATCTTAATGCATTATTTAAAATAGAACATTGTGTACGCGCGCGCGCGTGTGTGTAGATTATTCTACCTTGATTAGAAGAATTATCTGTTTTTGAAGCTGGCATTTCAGAGTGACATGTGAATTCATCTAAATCGTCATCACTATCCGTTCTTTGTGACACATCTTCCTGGAAACAATACAATCTTTGTAAAATAACGAAAGTTTGTACATATTTTCATTTTGAGTTATTATAACAATACAAAATATTCAAAGACACGAACCATTTTCTCTGACATCCATGATGGTAAACAGTAATAAAATTCTGGATGAGCAGGTACGGGCCTAAATGCAACTGCCATTATCCTTTTGAATTTATTTTTTATCAAACTGTGTAATGGTTTAATATCATTGCATGCGGAGATTTTTAATTGATTCAGCAGATCACCTTCTGGCAACATGCTCAAATGTCTGCACACCAATCGTAAATAATTTGTAATATTAATCTCGATCAGATTTTCTTCGCATTGTGCCACGGCAGCCTCCATATCCTCATAGCTTAGTGATTGCTGCAGTGCAAGTGACTTATAAACCGCAACCACATAACAATGACAATGTGCTAGACTCAACAATTTGCAATGCTCCATCAAACTTCGTTGATCTACCATAAAAAAAACAATTTTATTGTAAAACGTTTAATTACTAATATTAATAAAATAAGGTAATGCTAATAAATATATTCTTTAAAAGATCCGCATCTTTCTTTTACATTATTATCATATGTCAAAAATATTTACCTACCGCTAGAAATATTGTCAGAATCTTCGCTCTTTGGTTCCGGAGATGAAGGCTTAGTGTTACTTTCTGATTTCAGACTGACGAAATCTTCGGAAATTTGCTCTCCAATCTTAAAGGTGTGATCTTGATAGATATCTTTATTCTGGGGTGTTTGCAACTGGCCGACCAGTGCATCAATTAATAATGCTAACGAACAATCATACACATATACAGGTATAATAAGGCTTCCCTCATTGTCGACATTATCATAATTATGGTCTATAATATTAGCTTTCGATGTGCTATTTGCAGTAGTAGAGTGACTAGAAATTTTGGACTCTCTGCGTTCCAATGTCACAAATTCAGATAAATTCTCTGCGCACAATGTTGGAGACGTTACCTTTTCGTTCATATCAAGATCGAAAATATCAGAATCGTAATTCTTCTCAGAATTGTTACTTGTACAATTATCACCTGTGTACATTATCAAGCGGACATCTTTTTCAGTGGCTGGTAATATCGTGATAATGACATGTGTCGTGCTAATTCCTTTAACGAAACATTTCCATCTCGGATAAATATCTGACACATTATCTCTACAATTTTTTTCTAAAAAAGACGTTATACAATAAGGAATAATGTAAAAAGCTGTAGAATATTATATTTTCATAAAAAATGCAAATAAATATAATAACATAAAATGTCTATTAACTTTATAATGTGATACTTAACGATAAGAGAATAAAAACTGAAAGAGTGTTATTGTACCTCTTTGCATAAAGAAAGGTAACGGTGGAATATTCTCACGTGGCCTATTAAGAAGCATTTTAGTGAACCTTTGCGACTCCGCTGACGTAAATAATAGTTCTTTATTATGCAATTGTTTCATATGTTCCAGGAAGTTTCCCATAAGAATTCTGTTTGCACTATCTCTATCCTCATCGATATGAACAGAATCTAGTAAAATAAAATCAGTTACTTATTTTTTTTTCTTTTCTATTCATTGTTTAAAAAAAATAAGTTTCCTAACCATCAACGAACATCGAGAACAAGAGTTCTGCTTGCTGACATTTTGATAAAATACTCAGAGTATCGAAGGAGAAGTACATGGAATGTATTCTCTCGTCGATGATTGGTGTCGCCTCGAAAGGTTCGATTGGATTTGGACATTCTGAGATACAGTCTGTAGACACACCCACAGTACCATGATACTTAACTCCTTGGTGCGCTTGTCCGAATACAATCTCGGTGTCTTTTTCCACCGGTGTTACTTGGCACAAGAGGCTCAAGTATTCTAAGGTCAGTAGAGCGTTAATACATTCCTCGTCTATTCGGGCAATCTAATAAGACAAAAGTGACAGTAGATAGGATTTACAAAAACAATTTTAATATTACATGCAATATAAATACAAATAAACTTGTATGTATAAGTAAACATTATGAAAACATTTTTGTGTCAGATTTATAATAGTTATTACATATTCGCTTTATAATAAGTTCTCTCTCTCTCTCTCTCCCCCCCCTCCTCTCCTTCTTCTCCTCCCCCCCCCCCCTTTCTCTCTGTCACAACAAAAAATATATCCAAGTATATTATACTTATAAAGGAAATACAATCATGCGTAAGTTTTATCGACGACTTAAAACATAGCGCAAATTAGAGATGTAGAAATCGTCATTGTGCTTTGATTCTAAATTTATAGAGCACATACTTAAGTATCAATATACAAAATTTTCAAATTAATTATAATCTATTTATAGATTTAACAGATTTAACAGATAATATTACATTAAAGTTAGCATGTAGAGACAAATATCCTCGAGCGAGATAACCAAGTTGCACAGGCTCGAATGTCAATTCCGACGATCACGGGGGATCAGGAATAAGTTGGAGGAGTTGAATCTCACTTTCATGCAAAGCGCAGAGACCACTTCTCCACTTGAACCATGACACCCGCCAACACATCTCGGGGACGACAGATTTCGAGGTAAAAGATTCACCGGGGGAAGAACAACATTGATGGCTTACGACTGTGAGATGACGTGAAGCCGCGCAACTCTGAGCTGGAAGAGTTAGATCTGACAAGTTATCAAGACCTACTGGTCGTTCACTGCCTAGATCCTCACTTCCAACTAAAAATCACGCGGGTATAAAGATTCCGAAGAGAATACGGAGAACGAACGACGGATAAAGGATGCGATTCACGTGCCTGACCCAGAGGCGGTTGACTCTGCCTGCCTTAATCTTGCGCCAAGTCGTCTGATGATAACGAGACTTTATCCCGCCGAGGCTCTTCGCGGACGCACAGGCGAATGGAAATCCAGTTGGCTCATCTTCTTAGAAGAGGACTACGAATGAAATTCATCACCGCAAAACCCGAGCAATTAACTTCACAACTTAAGGACGACATCGCGCGAAGGCCATGCTACGACTTGATCATGTGACGGAAATTATGATCATTTTCAATGCGAACCGTGATAAAGAGTCGTCACCAGGGATTCGATGATAAGAGACTTGGGAGCACGTAGATACGTGCAGAGGTAACCGGACTTGCGGTGTGTGTTGTAAAATTACGCGAAAGCGAAAAAGATAATCCGATCACTGGTGAGCGCAGGGTGCGTATCGGGCCCTATATATACCTGAGGCAACTGATAGGAAAACCTCGTTCCGAGGACCCTCATCGATATCGAAGCCACACCCCGATAACGATAACGACATGTAGTGATATATATTTTTACATTCCTCGTTCTTTATTTCACAAGCCGTTCTTCGCTTCACACAATGCCGGAAATGCCAACCGAAAATGAGAGATCTCGCGTCTTTCAAAAGTAAGCGCTCCTCCTCGTCAGTACCTTCTTAAGAGATGCATGTAAAAAACCAGGATGCGCGCGCGTAATAACAGGATTATTGTACTCAAGTTTCATTCTTCTTTCAGTAGGAAGGACGATATAAAAATTGGAAGTAGAAAAAAAATTATAAAAAATACACTTGTCTAACCGGATGCGGACCTTGTACGAGACGCGCGTAGATAAATGTTTGCGTTATTCGTGATGTGATGATAACGTTTTTTGATGACTGATATAGATTTATTGTTAACTTCGGACTTCCAAATCATAGTTCCAATGAAAAAAAGATAATCAGAGAAAGCCTACGTTCCATGCGCGAGGTCCTTTGCCAATTATCGGACATGACCCTTGAATCCATCGGACTCACCAAGAGAACTTTGAAATTCAATTTTGAATTCCGAGGCCAATGAAACGGTGTGCGTGTACGCGCGCGCGCAACGTAATCACGTAAATATAATTCATCAGATGAGCGAGTGTTTATGGAGTCATTTTCATTTCAATTCGATCTGATTAATTATAATGCAAACGTTAGAGCACACATAATTTGCAAAGTCAATGAATGCCAAGGACACGTATTTACGCATTGTCAAGTCGATTGAGAAGTATAAAGATTACACTTTTTTTTCAATTTTTTCCAAGAGAATAAAGTTATCAATCGACTAAATTATTTCTCGTTGTGGAATAAAATATAATTGTATAGAATACATATCACACACACAGTTGGCGTATTATTGAAATTTGATCTTTTGATTAGCGCAATGCTACAGGTAATGAGTAAATCAGATAACAGTTATCTAGTTAACGTGAATTTATGCTAGTATTATATTTGTATTACGAAAATAATACAAATTTTAATTATTAAGTACATCTATAGAATAATAATTTCCCGTTTATCTGAGATTTATAAGAATAACAATAATTTGTGGTAATGGCTGCGTTCAGCAGAGAAAGCAACTTTGCAACTGTTGTAAAATTCTTCAATATGATTGGTTTTGCCCTTAGTTCCTCATTGGATCTAAATGTATAAACCAATCATATTCAAGAATTTTACAACAGTTGCAAAGCTGCTTTTTCTGCTGAACGCAGCCAATTTTCCAAATTTTAAGATTTAAATAATGTAATATAGTTAAATATAACATGTAAAATATTCAATCTTCCTTTTCCTTTCTTTAGAATTCATACATGAAAAAAACTTGCAATAAAATCGTACTGCGACGATAGAAAGCGTAAGTATCTTTTTTCTTATCGTCCTTCATCGTCAAATGACTGCATACGGATTTTATAAGCATCTCTATCAGAATTGGAAGAAAGATAAGATTAGAGATAAAGCTACATTACATGCTACGCCATGAAGTTAAAATATTTACGCGAATTGCGTTCTATTACTACATTGCTTTCGGTAAATTATTAGTTTAATATTATCCCTTTTATCGGAGCTATTTGTTCAATGACGAGAGATGTATTATCTTTTTCCTTTTCAATACCACAAAAATTACGCAATATTCTATGGGGAAATACTATTAATTATTATGTAAACTTTTATTCGTATAGACGTGCATTACGAAATCAATGGAAGGTAAACTAAGCAATCGCTAAGCAAATAAAATTCCCTCTAAATGCTTCTAATGTTCTATAATCTAGAAGGTAGGAATTGGGCAAAAACATGGAAACTTTCATCGAAACTTTGAGATTGCGGATGGGCATGCACACATATACTTATGTGATCAAGTGCATGTTATAATTATATGACAATTAAAACTGTACAGGGTGTCTCAAACTTACCGCATCATCAATGGCAAATTCTTCAAGTCATTTTGAAATGAAAATTCTAATTAAATAAAACCAAAATGGCAAGGCTATAGTAGTTTTTGAATTATAAGTATATATTTAAATTATAATAATGTAATCTTCTTACTTTCGCCCTGGTTTTGGAGTTTTTTGTTGTTATATATTTAAAATTAGCGAATCGTAAAACACGCTTAAAATTCGTGCGTTTAGATGTGATTGACATTTTGCGTTGTATATACTATGGATTTGTGAAACAAAATGCCAATTACACCTAAACAACCACGTGCAAACTTTAGGTGATACGATTCGCTAATTTTAAGTGCTTATAACTAAAACTTTTTTAACTTTTTTTAGTTTAAAAAACTAAAACTTCGACATTTTGATATTAAAATTTTCATTTTATTTCAAAATGACTCACGTGATGTCTGGGACACCCTGTATATATAGAAATAGACTATAGAGTAAATTAAATAACCGCTGAGAGATACTTACTATTAGATAGATTCAGTATCAAGCAAAATAAAACATTTTAGACGACTATATGTACATCAGAATAATTTTTGTGTTATCATACGCATTATCAAATTAGCTCAAGATAAGGATAGAGCTAATATCGTTGTATAGAAACATGTGAACTCAAGATAGACTTACCGGGATTACACATGTATTGATCAGTTTCTGATATACGTAATATTTTGATATAATTTGAATAAATGGTTTTGAAAATTACTAAATAGCTATTTGTACATTGCAACAAATAAAACAAATATACAAAAATAAGATATCAGGCACGGAATATTTCTTGGAATATTTACGATTGCGGATATCGTCAGAGATTACGTGAGATATAACACATAAATATCAACGATTAGTATTGCAATTTTTAATATTTCCACTGCTTTATAAATTACGTAGATATATATGTTACAAGTGTATCGCAGAATGAAGTATCGACTGAAGATATCTTATCACTCTCAAGATGTTCGAGAAATTTTAATCACGTCTTATCGATTTAAGTAAACTCATAGATACTTTTCGGTAAACTAAATTTTATTAAAATATTATAGATAGATTAAAAACATATGTAGAAATATATATAGAAACGCTTTTCGATAACTGATTAATCTGTATCAAACGGATTATTAGGCTGTCTTTATATTTATATGAAAAGACGTTGATGAGTATATTAATTGAATAATTATTATTTATTAACGACAAACACGCCCAAGCAAATACACCCCCCCCCAAAATACATGCAAAACTAAAATTTATATTAACATCGTACTTACTGCATCTGGTAATTGATGATACTGCAGAGGATACATATACATAGCAATTGACTGTGTAGGCATTTGTACATAACCACATTGTGGTTCAACCCAAACCTCCGTAACGATTTGAAAATCGCTGTATCCTTCCGAATCTTCAGTCCATACTTCTGCTTTGGCAATACCTCAAATGTCATAAAAAATCATTTATTTATTGTATCATGTCATCAAATAATCCTTTTATTTTATCGAGAAATAAATATACCTTCTTCCGTGTCATCTTCGGTACCACTATCGCGTTCTAATGCCACATTCGGTACAACATGTGGTGGGAACAAAACGTACTGAATAATACACGGATAAGAATTCTCGTCGTTCCCGAAGCCCTGCATTTGCACTTCCAACACCATGTTTGTGATGCCAGCTGCTGAATACGAGAAATTAAAGCCTTCTCCTAGACGTATTCTACAAATGGAATAGATATCTTACTTAACATCATTTTTGTAATTCTCATAAAATACCAATTTGAATATATTTACTTTGTAATTGTAGAGAGTATTCTCGCGATTGCAGTAATGTTTAGCCTAGACAAAGTAATTCCCGGGATAGTTTGAACGAACGGTCGCTTTACATGCCACAGCCAACGATTGTGGTATAAATATCTAGATAGGGTAGTTGTTAGACTACCTCCCAATAGCCCCAGTGCAGCCCTGGTGCAAGTTGGCTGAGTTCCGTCAGGAAACACCACCATACTCAGATTGCTTGGTATACGCTCATACCTTACGAGAATTCGCTCGAGTGATTTATGTATTATTGTGCAACATGGAATCTCACGTTGCTCCGTCGGCCTATTTGGCAACGTGAGCTTGGATAATCTGTCCACAAGATCTACAACTACGTTGTGACGGACGACACCTTCAGTGCCGCCGGCGAACGCTATATTGAGTACGACGCAGAGCGCTTTGCAATTAATACGAATTAATGAAAATGACACCGGCGGCTTTTCCGCCTCTCTATATATGAACTGGACATACGTGTGATTCTCAACTAGTACAAAAGTCGCCCAATTTTTCAACATAGCGTATAGTACGGCCGCTGCTTGCCGACTCTGAACGCATTGAAAACGACCGCTCTGATTTGCTTGATGAAGATGTCTTGGCAACGGTCTATCATAAGCTAGGATTAATGTAATTCTTTGAGTGTGCATCCAACGCGCCCACTGAAGCGGATCTAAAGAGACAACCGGTTGCCATATCTGTCCAAACTGTGGGCAGGCGGCGTCACTATAAAGTGATAACATATAATATATGAATGTCGAATTACGATTTTTCTTTATTTTAAAAAACTATATTCATTTGTTGCAACCATATCATAGTAATTATTTTGTTTATAAAACAAATAAATATACCTAAGTTGTACTGTACTTGGTGATGGATAAGATGATAAGTAAAACACAGGCATTCCGCTTCTGATAGTATCTGGTACACTATACCAAGTCCATCCGGATCCTGGAAACCAACTGAAGTGCGCTAACATATTGTCACTTTCGGTTAATGATGTCAATGCCGTCCAAAAACGGGAGATGACACCTTGGCGATAATGCGAGTTTAATGGTTTTTTCGATAGGCATGTAATGTCATGTAAAAATTCATATGGAGCTGTAATAAAAGCTAATTTCAGTTCAGGCTATGAATAAACGTAAATTATTATTTAACATCTTAAATTATTTATTATCTTCAATCTACCTTCTACGGTAATGGTATATTGTATCACGTTGGATAGAGATAATGATTTCGAAGACCACGGACATGTTATTAGATATTCCAGGAAAACGTTGGTTTTCCATAATAATACGAAATTTATTTCAAGAATGTCGTCACGTACGCTGGCTCTTTTTATTAAGTATCCTTCTCTTAGACGACAACACAGCAGACTGCTTAAAGTACAAGTAACTTTGTCGTCAATCTGTTTTTTCTTCAATAGTTGACCGCTTCTATGTCCATGGAAACAGTTATTTTCAGTTCGCCAACAGTGATGATCCGATGTATTACCGTCCGATATATTCCGAAACAATTGCCAGCATAAAAAATGTTCATGATAAAGATTCATATTTGTTCCATGTACAGGCATCTGTAGATAAAATAGTTATATTGTAATTAATGTTGCTACTAAGTAGGCACAGCGATATAGATTAAAAGTCTATGTACCACATATGAATTGAAGGACATGTAACTACCAAGCGTAGCTGCAGCAATAAAATACAATAGATCTTGATATGGCACTAAACCGTCCGCGCAATGTGGATTATACGCGCTGCCTACGCGCAAAAAGCTACATGCAACCGTCGTTGCGCGTAGCTGCTGTATAATGGAATCTAACGTGTGAGCATTCTTAATTCCGATGATACCATCCGTGACTATTACCATATCTGAAAATGTTTCTTTCTCTGCACTCTCTGTTCTCCACAACATTTTTTTCCATTACCTTGCATAGCGTATACATTAGGTAACATGTAACCCGCTAAATACAATCATAAATTACAAACTCACGTGCACAGCTATGCTCAGGTAAAAGTGTCAGAGCTAGCATCCCATATCTCAGCATATTTACAAAACTGGCTTCCGGTGAAACTATGGAGATATTACAATTATTTTTGTTCAAGCAGGTGCTACTTTCCTCAAAAAGCCTCCCTACCAAACGCTCACTCTCTGCCCTTAAATTTTCTAATTGCTGATTAGCTATGGCTGTGACAGTTGCCACTCTCTCCTCTAACAGGTACAACTGTTTTTCTACGTATTGTGTGAGAGAATTTACGTTATCCAAGGTGATCAGCCATCCTTGTACTAGTACTTGTTGCGCCGGACTTGTATAGAACGGCGTATGAGCTATCACAGTTACATAAATTTCAGGCTGCATCACGCGCCTGCTGCCTGGTATAGTAAACTACATATATACAGATATATAGTAAATTAAGAAACTTCCTTTTTATGAATTTGCAACGTATAAAGGAAAAGATACTCACAGGTCTAGTTATACCTTCTAAACATCGTTTCGTTGTCAGACACAACTCGTCAATGACAATCTCTCCGCTTTGTACATCCTAAAAAGACGTTAATTTTATTTCAGCTGACATATGCTGCTACAAAAATTAATATTCCATAACAAAATTATAATTTTATAATACTCACAACAGTGGCAAGCGACGGACTTAAATCTAAGCTAAAAACCATCCTATACTTGTGCGCCAAAAATACAATTGATGTCGTTGAAACAACTTTATAAAGAAATTGATAGTTGGTGTCTGTAGACCATGCGACAGGTTTATCCTTTGGCAGCACAGACACTATTTCCAGTTCTGGTTCTTCCTTACTTTTCATATTAGGGCATTGTATACTTATCACAGAGTCCAAATGCTCTAGTAACCATTGAGCTCTCACATTGCGAGAGATGGGAAAGCCCTTCTTCATTAACAAAAAGATAGTCTCTGCTTCTAACACAGTTCTATCCTGTACAAAGGAAAAGAATTATGGTCAAATATAATAATTACTAAAGTAATAGGTCTGTTTTTAGTATAGTTGAATTCTTTGTATTTAACTCGAACTGTTGCCAAAATCTATAATACAATTATGTATTACAATTACATTAAATCTGTAATACATTAATGACACTGAGTCTGTAACACTGTTTTTCTATTTAATTTATGTTAATTTTTCTATCCTTCTATCTATTTTCCATTGCGCTGAAAAAAACTCAAAGAGGAGTCAGAATGTCTGCACGTTTGTTATCATCCATCTTTGCAAACACTATGTAATTCGTTAATTTGTTAATATTTCGCATTAATAATTGCTATGGTTCTTATCAGCAGTTTTAATTGATTTGTGATTCAAGGAATCAAAACAATAAAAAATGAATACTAACTACACTGTTAGAAATGTTCTTAAATTTCATTAACTTTTAATGCACATTGGTGAATAAAGTTTAATTTCTCTGTAACTGAAAGGACTATTAATGCACATGTTAATGAGATTTAAGTTTAAAGTAACTGAAAAATTAAATGTAATGAAATTTAATATACTTTTCATTTATGAATATAAATGACATTTAATTAATCGTAATTGAAATAACTATTAATGTACATATTAATGAAATTTAAGTTTGTATTTTGTAGTTTGTATTTCTTACATGTCATTAACGTAAATTACTTTTCAGTTACAGATCTCGTACTTTTCATTAACGTGTAAATTAATTTCTATAATAATGTGTTCATTAATTTCAATACACACGTTCATCACATTTAAAACTACTACCTATAATTTGGTTTTTATTTACATCATTCATTACATTTAATTTCGTGCATAACCACATGCTTCCTTTACATGTTAATTAAAATTCATTGAGAAATTTCTAACAGTGTAT
>NW_017295765.1:12029-14246 GCF_001594075.2 Trachymyrmex cornetzi | reverse complement strand
TGTCTCTTATAGATTTTTAAATGCTGAAAACAATGCCACAAACGAAAAAATTCTAGCACGTCAGATTTCCAAGATAATTGAGGTTTAATACTTAAAAACTTTTTTTGCGATATTTGACAGTTTTTAATAAAGAAGGTTATTGTTATCTTAAAATTTCGATCAGGAATCATGAATGTATTGTTCATCCCCTATAAAATGTATTTTTTTTATTTCAATACCTTACTTTTTAGTCATGTTATGAACGATTAAAGATAAGAGCTATTTCGAATATGAGGACCGCGGCAGCATCATATGCGCATGCGGTAAAATCATAACGCTAAAATCATTTTAAAACAACAACACGCACGCACGCACGCACGCACGCACGCACGCACACACACACATACACACAGAGAGAGAGAGAGAGAGGGGGGAGAAAGAGGAGGGGAGAATGAGGGGAGAGAGTTGTTTTATGAAAGATATGTAGTTGCATACTACTAATTACATTTTTTTTTTTTTAAGCAACAATGTATTTTTATTACACCAGTGGATTAGTCTCATAGTTCTGTGCATAAAAGTATTAAGGTACAGTTATCAAAATGTGACCCTAAGAAATTAATTCGCATACACATATGACGCTGCTGGAGTCACCATATTCAAAATAGCTCCTATCTTTAATCGTTCATAACATGACTAAAAAGTAAGGTATTGGAAATAAAAAAAAATGCATTTTATAGGGGATGCACAATACATTCATAACTCCTGATCGAAGTTTTAAGATAACGTTGACCTTCTTTATTAAAAAATGTCAAATATCGCAAAAAAAAAAGCAATTTTTTTTTTTAAGTATTACACCTCAATTATCTTGGAAATCCGATGTACTAGAATTTTTTCGCTTGCGGCATTGTTTTCAGTATTCAAAAATCTATAAGAAATATGTAATCCGGTCCAAAGTAATTTTTTGCTGTAAACTAGTGTAATTGTAAGTCAGAATATTAGGTGTTAAACTTAATTCCTGCCGCTCGCTGCTAGAGGGTGCTGGCTCCAACGCTGGCGAGTTTCGACGATCGGATGAAGTCTTTCTCATATGTCTTTTGTCGTTTAGACATCGCTGAAAGTGATTCAATCCTCACAGGTTAGATTTCTCGGATTGCGACGGAGACGGACATCACGCCCGCTTCGGGTATTGTATCATCTCATCTATTTTTTGAAAAGCGTTTCCGGCTTCGACTGTGCATTGTATTACACGATTTATTTACGATTTTGGCCGAAATCGTCGCCATTTTTGCGGCGAGTGCCATTAATTTTTTAAGAAGAAGAAGAAGTTAGATTTCTCGACGCCAAAGAGATTTTCCAATCGATTGAAAATGAATCGCGATAAGCTGTTTTTCCGACATGTGCTTCTTCACTACTTCGTTTTCTTAAGAAAACCGCAGCTAAAGCGCATCGCTTATTATCCGAAGTGTATGGTGATGAAATTCCATCGGAAAGAACATGTAGAGTTTGGTTTGAACGCTTCCGAAATGGTGATTTTGATGTGAGAGACAAAGAACGTCCAGGACAGCCGAAAAAATTTGAAGATGTCGAGCTGCAAGAATTGCTTGATGAGAATCCAACTCAAACGCTTTTAGAGTTGTCGAAACAGTTAAATGTTACTCCAATGGTTGTCTCAAAACGCTTGCATGCCATGGGAAAGATCCATAAGGAAGGGAGATGGCTACCATATGAGTTGTCAGAAAGTGCCATTTCAAATCATTTGACTATTGCGACTTCTTTGCTTGCCAGGCAAAGAAAAGAGTTTTTTGTGGCGAATCGTGACTGGCGATGAAAAATGGATTTATTTTGATAATCCCAAGCGGAAAAAATCATGGGTGGACCCCGGCCAATCATCTGCTTCAACGCCGAAGAGGAATATTCACGGGCATAAGACCTTACTGTGCGTTTGGTGAGACCAGGAAGGTGTACTGTATTACGAACTCTTGGGTCCAAATGAAACCGTTACAGCTGATCGCTACAAACAGTAATTATACCGATTGAGTGACGAATTGATGCAAAAAAGATCATCCATAGCCAACAATTGATGCAAAATCATTTTGTTGCATGATAACGTTCAACCGCATGTCGCGAAAAGCGTGAAGCAGACATTTCGAGAGCTTGAATGGGAAGTTCTGCCGCACCCAGCGTACTCTCCAGACTTGGCACCGTCGGATTACCATCTCTTCCGATCGATGCAACACG
>NW_017295765.1:10037-11926 GCF_001594075.2 Trachymyrmex cornetzi | reverse complement strand
TTGCCAGAGAGATGGGAAAAAGTAGTAGAAAATGGAGGAAATTATTTTGATTAAGGTATTCATTCATCTTCCCTTTGAAACAAATTAATTTTGGAGACGACAGGAATTAAGTTTAACACCTAATATATCTACAACATATATAATATACATACATTAATAATAAAAGAAACCAATGTTATGGCAGTGAATAATACACATTCTTGAGAATCTTCCTTCTGTCCGTGATTTCGTTTCATGCTATACTTCTTATTAGTCACACAAGTAAGTATATGATTGCTAAAAGAATTCCTATCAACGCAAATAGATAAAAATGTCCAATGATCAAATGTAATAAACACAACCATTTTATTATGGGTCAACATAATAAAATTGTAACTAATAATTGTCGAATTTAGGGGCCTCACCTCCGATCTTGATAAAATTAGTCTCTTTCGATATGTTTTTGCATGAAATGAACGAATCTGGCAAAAAAAGTGTCGCTCTGTCCCGTGAACCAAGATATTAATTGTTAAAGTTGACAGATATTCAGGTTAGATAATCTGTCAGATCAATGGCGTAGGCATAGAGGGTTACATAAATTCTCTGCTTTATATAAACACAAATTCTCTGTTTTAAAACACAAATTGTTTGCTTTAAAATACAAATTCACTGCTTTAAAAATGCAAATTCACTGCTTTAAAAACACAAATTCACTGCTAATGCAAAGAATTCGTGTGCTTAAAACAGTAAATTTTTAAAGCAGTAAATTTGTGTTTGTAAAGCAGTAAATTTGTATTTTTAAAGCAGTGAATTTATGTTTTTAAAGCAGTGAGTGTGTTTTTAAAGCAATGAATGTGTTTTTAAAACAGTGAATTTAGCAGAACGTATAAATAGAGCTATATCGAGTTGGAATGACATATATCTTAATTTTTAAAATTTCGAACTTTAACGCTTAATAATTCGATTCACGAGGTCGACCGTCGCGGTTTTTTTTTGTCAGATTCTTTCGTTTTGAGTGAAAACGCGTCAAATGAGTACATTTTTAATCAAATTCTAGGGAAAGAACTGTTTTCTAAATAATTATCATGTTTTTAAAGCAAAGAATTTTTTTTAAAGCAGAAAATTTGTTTTTGAAACCGAGAACTTGTGTAATTGAAGCAAAAATCTTCACTTACATGGTCTCATATTCCCCTAAATCACGGTTGCCAAGTCAGATTTCGACTGGAGACTCCAGTTTTCGAGAACCAATCTCCAGTTCTCCAGTAGACGGGAAAAATCTACAGTTTTTCGCTCGCGTGGAGTATTTATTAATTGCATATTTAAATTACGTGGAAAGTAATAAGAAAGTCTATGATTATGTTCGGAATTTATGTTATTTTACGAATAATAAAAAGTCTGTAATTGTGTTCGCACTGTATGTAATCTTGTAATAATAATATTATAAAAAGGTCTCTGTGATTGTGTTTTGTGACACTTTATGTTGATCAAATATTAATAACAAAAAAAAATCTGCAACAGTAGTCGCAAAACACGAATTAACCCTGCGCCTTTTTTTCTCTTTTTTTTCAATGAAACAATCGGCCGGCCTCCAGTCGAAATATGAAATATCCAGCGCACGGACCTTCGGGCCCCAGCTGTACAGTGCTCGGGATCTGGCAACCGTGCCCTAAACCACCAATGTAACAGATTTCCTAACCTGAATATTTATCAACTTTAATAATATCCCGGGTAATTATTCAGAATACCTCCCTCACCTCCGATTTCGATAAAATTAGGCTCATTCGACGCGTTTTTGCATGAAACGAAAGAATCTGGCAGAAAAAAGTGTCGCTCTGCCTCGCGAACCGAGATATTTAGCGTTAAAGTTGACGACTATGGAGGTTAGGAAATCTGTCATACCGACTATGGCC
>NW_017295765.1:6705-9869 GCF_001594075.2 Trachymyrmex cornetzi | reverse complement strand
ACTGTCTACATGGGTTACAAATATTCCAAGCGGACACTGTCTAAGTACTACATATGTTTAATTTATTACACATAGTCGGTATGACAGATTTCCTAACCTCCATAGTCGTCAACTTTAACGCTAAATATCTCGGTTCGCGAGGCAGAGCGACACTTTTTTCTGCCAGATTCTTTCGTTTCATGCAAAAACGCGTAGAATGAGCCTAATTTTATCGAAATCGGAGGTGAGGGAGGTATTCTGAATAATTACCATATCCCGGTTCGTGGGGACAGACACTTTTTTTGCCAGATTCGTTTATTTTATGCAAAAACGCGTCGAATCAGACTAATTTTATCAAGATCGGAGGTGAGGCTCCTAAACTCAACAATTACCTTCAAACTTTACAGATACATCGCTATTATTAAACTCCAGTCTTTATAAAATTTTTTTTTAATCTTAAGATATGTTTCGTTAAAATTCTACACTTCTGTCAACGTATCGGTCGGGGAAAGGTTATGTCTGTCCGCGTCACCGAAGAATCAGAGAAGAAAGTTATCGCGATTCGATGGGCTTACCTCGTTCCTCGTGCTCGCCATGACGAATTTAGTCCATGCACGTTCTATTCATTACTAAAACCACTGAATTCATCAGCAGGCAGTCTCAGAGTCACAAGCAACCTGAATCCTGATTCCAAAACAAGTCATCGCGACGCGCATAAGTACAGTGCAAGACGATAGAGACGATGCACCATGCAATCAGGGAAATAAACTGCGAGTCCGATTGGTCAAGGGTCACATTGCTGCACTTACCGCGACGTTTGCACAGTATGTACACTCACCGACTAAAGCGGGGAGCACAGACTCTCGCATAACGCATAACACGTAATGCATAAGAATATGTACCAATCGAAGTTCTCCGTTTCTTTCCCTTCCATGTAATAGAGAACTCTGGTTGGTTCAATTTCTTATGTCTTATGTGTTATGCGTTAGCAAGAGTCTGTGCTCCCCACTTTATGGCCCAGATACAAGCTTTTGCATAACGCATAATACATAGTGCATAATGGAATCAATCAATCGAAATTCTTCTTTTCCATGGAATGAGAGGAAAGGAAAGCTTCTTATTAGTTGATTCGCTTATGCACTATGCGTTATGCGTTATGCGTTATGCAAAAGCTTGTGTCTGGACTAATGGCTCTTGCACACCAGCGCGATGCGCGACACGCGATACGCGACGCGCAATGAAATTGTGAGGAATCAATATTGGGCTAAAATTTTTTCATATAAATAGTATTTATTTAAAATAATTATTGTTACAAATATCTAAGTATTGTTATTCACTAATGACACACATAACCTAACTATAATAAACTGATTAATAATTATTTATACTTACATCGACATTTTCTGTATCACTTTCATTACATTCCACATCATCTAAATATTCGTAATCTTGGCAATAATTTTGTGACATATTGAATTATTACATACGCTGAGGTAGAGGTTGTAAGATGTTTTGTTACATATATCAAGGTTATATGTATATAAGATCACATTTTCCAATTAATTCTGCTTTTTGTGCAGCCATGCGCAGCTCAACTTAATTCGCTTGTCGCGTACGAGAAATGTTCAACTTCACCCAACTTTTGCTACAACGTCGCAATGCTTGAAAAAATTATATATATGTTTATTGGACTGTGTTCGGAAATTTATTCGGGTGCACCCATGTATTATTTATCCTCGTTTAACATTTGGTGAACAACAAGGAGAAAATGATACATAGATGCACTTGAGTGAAGGCAATCTGGATGTCGCGCGTCGCGTATCGCGTGTCGCGCATCGCGCTGGTGTGCAAGAGCCATAAAGCGGGGAGCACAGACTCTTGCATAACGCATAACATATAAGGCATAAGAAATTGAACCAACCAGAGTTCTCTATTACATGGAAGGGAAAGAAATGGAGAACTTCGATTGGTACATATTCTTATGCATAACGCATAAGTAATACATATCAATACATATTAATACATATTAATACATATTAATACATAATTGATACATATTCTTATGCATTACGTGTTATGCGTTATGCAAGAGTCTGTGCTCCTCGCTTAAAGCTTCTGATTAGTTGATTCGCTTATGCACTATGCGTTATGCATTATGCAAAAGTCTGTGCTACGGCCATAAGAGTTCAAAAAATTGACATCTAAGGGTATATCCACACAAACTTGCATAGTCGCATAAACATATGCATAAAGAAAATTACCCAATCACATTTCTCCTATAGAGACGCACGTAAAATGTGATTGGATAATTTTCTTTATGCATACGTTTATGCGACTATGCAAGTTTGTGTGGATATACCCTAAGGCGTCGTCTACAATACACGGAGTAAAAAGTAAGAGTAAGACCAATCACAGTCGATTATTTTTCTCACATTCGATTGTGATTGATCAATTTCTTACTCTTACTTCTTACTCCGTGTATTGTAGACGACGCCTCAAGCCCATGACACATACAAGAATGTAAGGCCGTAACACGCAAGCAGTAAGTGAATTGACCAATCACAGTAGAGACCGTAAGGCCAGTAGCGAATCCAATGTTACGATTTCCTTACTGATTATGTCTTATGGACTTACGTTTTTCTACGTGCCATGGACTTTAAGGCCCGTCTACAATACACGAAGTAAGAAGTAAGAGTAAGAAATTGACCAATCACAGTCGATTATTCTTCTCACATTCGACTGTGATTGGTCAATTTCTTACTCTTACTTCTTACTCCGTGTATTGTAGACGACGCCTTACCCCGGATCTACAATAGGTGTTTTAAGCCTTAAGACATAAGAAATGGACGAATCACAGTCGATTATTCTCCTCGCACTCGACTGTAATTGGTCAATTTCTTACGGCTTAAGGCTTAAATCACTTATTGTAGATCCGGACTTAGTCCAGATCTACAATAGGGTTTTAAGCCTTAAGCCATAAGAAATGGGCGAATCACAGTCGCTTATTCTTCTCGAATTCAATTGTAATTGGTCAATTTCTTACGACTTAAGGTTTAAAACACCTATTGTAGATCCGGGGTTACGGAAGCGCTTCTACGGTGATCTACGGATTTCTTACCCCGCCCTTAATCCGGATCTACAATAGTGCTGGATTCACACTGCATCCGATTTGCGTCGTACGACGC
>NW_017295765.1:4166-6546 GCF_001594075.2 Trachymyrmex cornetzi | reverse complement strand
ATGGGCGAATTACAGTCGCTTATTCTTCTCGGATTCGACTGTAATTGGTCAATTTCTTACGACTTAAGGCTTAAAACACCTATTGTAGATCCAGGGTAACGGAAAAAACTCTTAAAAAATTTGAGTGTTTTCACTTTAATAAACACTGAAAAAATACACTCAAGGTAACACTCAATTAATGATTATTTTGGACGCTCAACCTGAGTATAAAGGGCGCAACACACACTCTTGCATAACGCATAGTGCATAAAGGAATCAACCAATCAAAATTCTTCTTTTCCATGGAATGGGAGGGAAGGAAAGATTCTGATTAGTTGATTCGCTTATGCACTATGCATTATGCGTTATGCAAGAGTGTGTGCTGCGGCCTTAACTCTCAACTTGAGTGTTATTGATGACTTGAATGTTGAGTGTTAATCTCAACTTGATAGTTAACTTTAGTGTCAGGGTGAAATCACACGGTGCAGAAAATGATTGCGGAATAAAGAATGCGTCATTCAGCGGACTCAACAGATGAGTGGGCACTCGCTGTTATTGGTATATTCTTCTAGATCTAAAATTCTGATTGGATGAACTAAAAGAATACACCAATAACAGCGAGCATGGTACTCGCACTCAACTGAATGCGCCCATTGAAACAACCAATTAGCGCTATTCAAAATAACGCAGAATAAAGATGATTAGTTGCTTTTGTGGCATATTTTCTTTTCCGCACCGTGTGATTTCACCTTTAGACCCTACGTACAATGGAGGAAGTATTATTAAAGGAATAGAAATAAATATTAAAATTTCAAAACAAATAAAAATTTCAGAAAAACAAATAAAAATTTCAAAACAAATTAAAATTTCGTAATAAATATTAAATTGTAAACGCCATTATTTTTAAGTACTCAAATATTTACGGGCGTCTACATTCAATATTTTGGCATTTATCTTAATCATGGAAATTAAAACTCAAATAACTGTTAAGTTTATATACTCAATTTTGAAGACACTCAAAGGTTTAGGGTTTATGCTCATTTATTGCGTGTCATACCCAAGTGTTGAGGGTAACCTTTAGATGTTTAGTGTGTAAACTCAAACTTGAGTGTGAACATTGTGAACGCTCAATCTTTGAGTGTATATACTCGATGTTGGGTGTAAACACTTACAATTTAAGTGTAAACACACAAATTTCAGAGTAAACTCCCAAAATTTGGGGTTTACACTCAAATTTGAGTATAAATACTGAAATTTTTAGAGTTTTTTCCGTAAGGGCGGCCTCTCTTCAAAACATAATTCTGTTTTATTTTTCCGAATATTTGTGTTATTTAATCCTTTTATTTTGCGCTAAATTAATTTCGTCCTTACATCGTCTATCTACAATCTTTTACTAAAATTGTGAAATTCGTAGCGGAAATTTTACCCAGCGACGCGCTATTCAGTCGTGCCTATGACGCGTTGCGCGCGTACCGCGAGAGCCAATCAGAGCGCGCGAAGGGCGCGTGCCTTGTGCTGTTCGTTGCTACGAAATGCCAAGTCAATTAACTCCGCGTGGAGTAAAGAGTTCATTTTCGTACGCTATGTCATTGCCATCCTACCCGTATTTAGAGAAAACTAGCCTGCTGTGAACCTTTCAGCGACTACAATCCTCTAAAATAGGAATAAGTTATCGCGCGCCAATCACGGCTCGCAGTGCGCGTGTCGCGCGTCGTGCCGGCCTCGCGATGGGACTTCAGCCGCTCTGGCTAAGAATATGTTTAGTTTTGAATTCTATTATTGCATTAATATGTTTCTTTAATTAATTTGTCGCCTTTGGGTCGCCACGACCGCCTGAATTATTTCAAAAAACGAATAGATAATATCAATTAGTCGCGTTAGCGAGTACCGGCCGGGAGTCGGGAGGTAGCAGCGCGAACCACGGAGAGAGACTAACGCGGACCACGGAGAGAGACTGCGCGGACCGCAGAGAGAGGCCCTAAAGTTAATTTGTTAATTATATTAAAATTCTGCTAATTAACGCGGAAATAACTCCATTTCTTAATTTTAAATTAAATTTGCGTAAACTATGCCGAGTTTTAACCGGTATGAATAATATTTCGGGAGGAAAATCTATTTTTCGTTTTAGTCACGTACGCCCAATACCGGGAAAATTGCGCTCCCCCTACCTCCCGACGGGGTGATTCCGATTGACCACGTCTCGATTGGACATCACCAATCACAGCGACCGGTGCTTAGGAGCTTTGTAGTCTTAAGCGCTGTGAGTGGCTCGTGTCCAATTGAGCCGTGTCCAGCTGGGTGCCACCATGGTATAAAGGCCCGTCTACAATACACGGAGTAAGAAGTAAGAGTAAGAAATTGACCAATTACAGTCGATTATTCTTCTCACATTCGACTGTGA
>NW_017295765.1:0-3828 GCF_001594075.2 Trachymyrmex cornetzi | reverse complement strand
ATAAATAAATTAAATATAAGATAATAAATTTCATAATAAATTCTTCTATCTTTATTGAGTTTGTAATGTTTACTTATGTTACATTTTGTTATACAGGATATTCATTAGTTCTTAAATTATTTCAAAACGTATTTTTCCCTGTAAACTTTAAATCAAAATAAAATATCTGACGAGAATTCTGCTAACATAAGTTGGTTGGAAACAGCAGTTTTAAATTTACCGCTTGTTGTGTGACGTCACACTTCGACAATTTTGATTGGTCGCATGCGCGTGAGCATATCCTTATCCTTATACCATGGGTGCCACCCCTCCCGATTCGCGGGTGCCACCGAACAGCGCCTATATAAACAGGGCGAAAACCGAGTCCAGCATTATTATTCTTCAGTCTTCCAAGACGAAAAGAAGGCAGAATATTGGATTCTTGTTAGATTATCTCAATAAATCGCAGAATCAAAGTATGGCGTAGTTCAATGGGTTCTCATCCCCTATACCCCCCAAGATGACTGCGCTTGTAGGAGCTGCTCAGCTTTCCCCTCTCCTCCAGGCTAACTGCGCTTGTAGGAGCTGCTCGATTCTTCCTTATTTACTACTCTCTAATTACTTACAATAAATTTCTTCATCTTTTTAGATATTAATTAATCAACCAAATGCTCAACTTTTCTCCTTATTCCCTGGCTGACTGCGCTTGTAGGAGCTGCTTAGCTTTCCCCTCTCTCCCAGGCTAACTGCGCTTGTAGGAGCTGCTTAGCTTATCCTTCACCTTGAACTGACTGCGTTCGTAGGAGCAGCGCAGTTCGTCCCCTTCCGCAGAATTAAGTGCGCTTGTAGGAGCTGCTTAATTCTTCCTTATTTGTCACTAATTATTTACAATAAATTTCTTCGTCGTTTAATATTATTAATTAATCAAATAACTGTTCGGTTCCTCCTTCCAGGCTGACTGCGCTTGTAGGAGCTACTTAGCCTATCCTTCCCTCGAACTGACTGCGCTTGTAGGAGCGGGTGGCACCCAGTTGGACACGAGCCACTCACTTGAGACTACAAAGCTCCTAAGCACCGGTCGCTGTGATTGGTGGTGTCCAATCGAGTGGTGATCAATCGGGATCACCCCGTAAGAGCTGCTCAATTCCTCCTTATTTGTCACTACTTATCTATAATGAATTTCTTTACTCTTCAATATCGGTTAATCTCAACCGCGTTAAATAAAATTCTTTCTCGTAGAATGATAAAAAGGGGAAATCGCGCGGGAAGGCGGATTTAAATCCAGCGAATGTATAAAGAGTTGAAGGTCGCCCGGGAATTCGACCCGTCAGTATTTCCGTCGGACGCTCCGGCCCCCGCAGCCCCTATTGAGTCGGGACAATATATATTAAAACGTGTAAAAACAGGGCTTATGGTGAATAAAAATATTAGTACTTATTTAGCGTTATATTTCGTTCTCCTTAACACTCCTCCATATAGTCCATATCCTATCACTTAAAGGTATGAAGTGATGAACCGTCTCAATTGCTAGGAACAATAATAAGTATTTGATACTTTCTAAAAAATTCGACATTAGAGTCTCAATTATAATTAGAGAGATAGAGAGAGAGAGAGAGAGAGAGAGAGAGAGAGAGAGAGAGAGTATTAAGCCTGATGGCGAGTTTAATAAAATTCTTAAATTACTTAATTGAATAAATTATCATGACGCACTCATATAGAGAAAACTTTGAGTTCTAGAATATTAATGAGTAACTTTAATTAAATTAGATCAAACTTTAATTGATTCCTATAGCATGCGATACGCCAATGCTAACTTTTCACTCACCACTCCATACTCAGCAGCGATGCGGCCGCAAAATAACGCAGGGGTTTAAAATATTAATATCGCTCTCTTAAGTAATTGGTGACGGTGACGCGGACCCGGCAGAATTAAATTCGTAACATAATTGATAACAGCGGATCCGTTTTGACCGGATTCATAAACCGAAAATCGCTGCGTCTTAAACGAAATGAAATATAAATTCGTAACATAATTGGTGACAGCGGTTTGATATTACGCGAAGCCACTGCATCTTAATTCAATGATTTGGAAACGCGAAAATAATCAAAAACAGTAATTGACAAATTGCGCGCTAATTAAAAACGCAGAGAATTCCGCATAATACCAAATATATAAATATGAAATCGGAATTTTAAAATAGAAAATACATGTTTATTGCATGAAAATGATAAAAAATATTTTATTCGAAGTATTGCCCATCGCTAGCTATACATTTTTCCCACCTGTCTGACAATTTGTGGATGCCACGCCAAAAAAATTGTTGCTCTTTTGAGCCAAACCAGTCATCTAGCCATTTTCGTACATCTTCGTAAGAAGTGAAGCGCTGCTGAGCAAGTGCGTGCCCCATCGATGCAAATAAGTAGTAATCGGACGGAGCCAAGTTTGGTGAGTAAGCCGCATGCAAAAGTATTTTCCAACCAAACGCCTCAATCGTTTCCTTGACCATGATTGCTGTGTGTGATGGTGCATTATCATGAAGCAAAATCACTTTGTGTTGCCTTTTTTGATATTCCGGTCGTTTTTCACGCAAAGCTTGATTCAAATTGATCATTTGTTGTCGATAGCGTTCAGTATTAACGGTTTCGCCAGGTTTTAGCAGCTCATAATAGATCACACCTTTCTGATCCCACCAAACACAGAGCATTGTCTTCCGTCCATAGCGATTTGGCCTTGCAGTCGATGTCGATGGTTCGCCTGGAGTTACCCATGATCTTTTACGCTTAGGATTCTCAAAATATATCCACTTTTCATCGCTAGTCACAATTCGATGGAGAAATGACTTTCTTTTGTACCTGGCGAGCAGCATTTCGCAAGTGGTTTTTCGGTTTTCCTGCTGTCTTTCATTCAGTTCATGTGGAACCCAGTTTCCCATCTTCTGGATCTTTCCCATGGATTTCAAACGTATGGAGACGGCTTCTCGTGGCACATTCAATTGATCCGCGAGTTGTTGTTGAGTTTGAGTGTCATCCTCATCCAACAATGCTTGCAATTCGCTATCTTCAAACTTTTTCAGTTGTTTTCCACGTTCTTCGTTTCTCACGTCAAAATCGTCACTTTTGAATTTTGTAAACCACTCAAAGCACTGTGATTTACCAAGAGCATGCTCACCGTAAGCTTCGACAAGCATTCGATGCGATTCTGCAGCAGTTTTCTTCAAATGGTAACAGAAAATCAATGCTGTCCGTAAATCGTAGTTTCCAGGCACAAAATTCGACATGTTTAACGCTATTACAAACTATACTGTTGTATGAAACTTGTATTGTTGTGAGTTGAAAATCTTTGTCAGATGTCAGAACAAGGAAATGGCGTCAATGATGCGGACTGACGGCAACTACATTGACAGCTATGGCCTGTAACGTCCGGCGCGCTACATTATAGCACCTCGGCCGTTTACCAAGCGAACGCGAGCACGGAGCATAGCAAATAATACAATACGTGCCAACTACAAACGCGTAAAACTATAGGATAAGCTACCGAAATCGTCGCGTTCGAACGCCGCGCGCACAGCGCCTGCGCGACCGATAAAATAGGAAAAACTAATAGAAAAATGCATGAGAGCACGTAGCTAATACCGCCAAAAGACAAGAAATAACGAACATCATAATTAAAAATCAAATAATCACGAGGAAATAGCGCCGATCCACCAAGAACAAGTAAAAACGCGCAATTACTCATAAAATGCATAACGATGCAACGCGAAACACGCACATCGATCGCGAAACAAATAAAAACCAGGGAATGGAAGTAACTCGTTACTTGTAACGAAGTTACAGTTACAAGTTACTTTT
>NW_017295764.1:57641-57841 GCF_001594075.2 Trachymyrmex cornetzi | reverse complement strand
GACACATCGCCCATCCATACAAATTATTCACGTCATAGTACATCAAGTATGACGACGGTTTCGGTGAGTCATACGAACGCATATACTTGTTATTAGCCTGGGCGTATCTGCCGGAACATTGACTGAGGCCACCGCGTATACCGCGCTCGATGAACATGACCATATCAATGTCGGTGAGCAATTCAAATCTTATGCGCGTA
>NW_017295764.1:55011-55556 GCF_001594075.2 Trachymyrmex cornetzi | reverse complement strand
TCTTGGAACTCTTCGAGCGATGTCAACGTGGGCTCGATGACGTGCCGCTCGTACCACTCGCGCAAATCGGTGTATCGGTATATCTCAATGTTCTTAGTGTTTATACTTTTAATGGCGCGTTTATCTTTCGTCGCGAACTCACCGTTAAACGCTGTGTTTATTTTCACGCTACCGTGTCTTTCTACAGCGTCTCGCACGCGCTCGAGCACTATTTCTCTCGCGTCTTCTAAAAACCGCCGCGGCTCGATGTAATTAGAATTTAACACAGCGCCCGTCAATATGCGGCTTTCAAACGCGGCGTCGATCTCTCTCCAGACGAGAGATTGCTCGTTGCCACTCGCGTATTCGTCACTCGTGTCCCCACCACCAACGCGCACGAACCGTCGCTCCAATTGCGATTTTGCACCCGCGAGTCGCGCGATCCTCGCCACCACGGATTGTCTATGTCCAACGGCGAGACGCGGACGCTTGGCACGACAAAGTTCTTCGAGCCGTTCGATGCACTCGTCGCATCGTTGCAACCACGCGAAGCACTCCACCAAAAA
>NW_017295764.1:53960-54224 GCF_001594075.2 Trachymyrmex cornetzi | reverse complement strand
CTGCTAGCGACGTCTGATTCACCGATCATATTCGAACGCTGCTGATATGCTGTAGTTTTTTGTGCGTAAGAAAAGAAATTATGTAAAAGAAATGTGAATAAAAATAAATTCGTTCACATCACTATATATGTACTTAATTTTATTACCCATCCTTTGCTCTAGTAAAAGAAAAAGATAAGAACACAGCGTATTGCGAAAACTAAGTCATAAAAAAAAGACAAAAGGAAAAAAGGTTGTCGTACTTCTATGGGCGGGTGGTGGCGG
>NW_017295764.1:47661-53602 GCF_001594075.2 Trachymyrmex cornetzi | reverse complement strand
TCTTACTGCCATTCCGCATGACGTCATACCCCCACCACCGAAGAATCCCCGCGCTACGCTTCCCCTCGCCTACGAGTATCCCCCGCACCCCGCGCTCCCCTCAGAGGACCTGAGTTAGAACCCGCTTACTATACCTACTTATGTATCAATTTACTGTTATTTATATGTTTATCACTTTACATGTTTTTACGTTCTTTCTACAACATTCCCCTTTTCTCTCCTTTGATTCACGTGTACGATCGTACTATATGTTCTGTTATAATATTTTCCTCGAAGCCTTATTAAATTTATTTGCTCTTAGAGAAATATATATATTTCCGTGTAAAATATATTACTATATAATACCATTTTTTACTATAGCCAAAATTGAATCCATTGCTGTGTTATATTATAGAACACGCAAAGATATTTTAAGATAACGTTAACGGCAAAGTTTTTTTCCTCTTTCCCTACACTCTCCTTGGCATATCCTTCCATGTCCTTTCGAGAATTCGGGTCGTTCACACAGTACAAAAGAGTGTGAGTACCACACCGTTATAATGGTCGTCTTTCTTTTCTCTCTTTTTGCGATGACAGGGATGCTGTAGCTACCTTTACGAAAAAAAACTACTAGTGTCACTACTAGTGTAACTACTAGTAAAAATAGTACAATAGTAAATTCGCTAGTAGTGTAATAATATAATGGGGTGGTGGACAAAATTTCGTTGAAATTTCACTGCAGTTTCATTTTAAAAATAAGTATTATTGATCATCATCATATTTTTTAGAGGATACACGACAAAATTATAATAAAAAAAAGTTTTCTTTATGAATTTGACAACTAATTTTATGCTCCCATGCAGTCACCCATCCGAATATGTACCTCTACTTAGCATGCTTGACTTCTGCAATCGTACGGGAATTGCACCTTTGAAGAATCACGAACACCTATAATAATGAACATACAGTTGTAACATATCTGGTCAAAGATGTTGCGAAACAGACGGAACATGTATAGAAAAAATAATTAATGTTAAATAATAATTGTAATGTACAAATGAAGATATACCTACAATAATAACTTATTTTTAATAATACTGTAAAATATTATTTCTACAAGCTGAAATAATACTAATTGCTCTAACGATATATTATTTTTACTCTAATAAATTTTTCATACAAATATTATTATATAATTACTGAAAATAGTTGTATATTACGTCATATGTCGTCATACACCACCGCAGTAGTAACACTACTGGTTTAACAGTGACATTATTGCGTATTAGTAGTGATACTGTTGTCAATAGTGACATTATTAAATGTCAGTAGTATCACTACTGTGTACTACCATGCACTAGCAGTTCTTTTGCTCTAGTGATTATTCCAGTAGTTCTTACTATTACATTCTAAATGTTCACACTGGTAAGTAGTTTATAATTGTGTAGTGGAAACTACTTATTATTAGTGTTACAGTACTATATTCAATGCAGTAGTATTGATGTTTATAACTATTATCGTTGAATAGTAACTATTAGCATTCTAATAGTTTTTTTCCATACGGGTCCTTTCTAATCTTGCAGCTCGTTTCATTTTCCTAGCGATTTGTCCCGCGGCGTCAGGAATATTAAATCCATGAAGGCAATTTGCATCGATATTACTTATGTCGGATATAGTGTCTGTTGGTTGAGTGGAAATCTCGGTGCGAATGCGAAGAAACAAAGAAATAAAGAGAGAGGGAGAGAGAGAGAGAGAAAGAGAGATAGAGAGGAACAAAAAAAGAGAAAATGCGCAGAAGAATAGTCCATTGATAAAACAGGCATACAAAATAAGAGCGAGTATTCGCGATGACTTAAATTTGAGTAGCATTTGCCTTTCTTCATCTTTTCTTTCTCTTTAATTCCAAATTATAACGCTATATTTCGCTCGTTAGTGACTTGAGATGATATAGTACGATTGTAATACTTTGTTGAAGGATAGATATCAATTTCTCTTGTACCCGTGTGTATAAAAGAAGCGGATACTTAGGATTTATTAAGTATTCGTTCCGTGTCACGTAGACGGCATTGTAAAATAAAAAGATCGACCCGCGCGCTGTATCGGAAACAAAAATTTTCACGTGCGAAACCGCTCCTGAAGTTTGTTAGAGCTTCAATCCCAAGTTTGTCGTAACTTCGGACCACTTGACATTATCTGTTTAAGGGTGTTGTAATTCACCAACACAGGCGTATAAATAAGCAGCGATAATTAGCTACCCTCCGCAATAGTGCTTAAGAAACTTTGAAATATGCACTTACTCATTATTCCCTCGGCGAATGGGCGCCAACTTTTGCAGAGAGTGTATAGAGTACTCCACACGTCAGAATTTTTCGTGTGTGGAATTCTACACACGAATAATTTTTTTAAATAACTAATGTTGAACAAATATCTTTTTGTAACTATACTGTAGTAGTGTGTATAGTATCAGACTGCTCCTCGCTCTGATGAAGTGGACTGCAAGGTTTACGAAACGTTGGCATTCCAAGAATGGATCTGGACACGGAGAAAACCCGCCAAACGTATAATCTTTATATAGAAAGCACCCGTGGAAGAATATTATCTTTTTGTAATTTTTATTTAAAAATTTCAATTACTGAGCGAACCGAGTGCGACCGTTGAACTATTCATACGATTCTCCTTTCTCCTTTTTTTAACGTAGTTTGTATTTTTCTCCGCAAATATAGAAAATCGCTAAATAGTCTATGATTTTTCGTAGAGTCGATTGAGGCGTTCGAGGAGCGCGCTATCAGTGCTATCGCTTCACTATATATTTATTTTTTATTAAACATTAAAATAAGGATAGAACTACAAGCCGTCTAATCAGAGTTAACGCGTAGATTCGTCTGTGATTGATCCGACATTTTTCTTCACGTATTTTATTATATTATCTAACCTTTTAACGAATTGTTGCAGAAAAGTGCTGCGCATCCAATAATTTATTATGCGTACATTCGAGGATTTCGAAGATTGTCTCTCGGATAAAGGAAAAGATGTAATAAAGTAGGAATTTCTTTGTGCCTAGTGAGCATTATTCTTTATAGAATTTGCAATGGGCAAACTAGTTTATTATTAGAAAGATATCATTGTGTTCAGCTGATAGTAGTCGGTTTATTAGAGGGGAATTGGGAATTTACTTTCGCTTCGAGCGCAAAAAAAGGTCATGAATGTGAGGCTAGAAAATACTAAGATATGTTAATTTTTCATATGACAACGCTGATCCAACTTCACACACGGCTAATTGGCAAGTTGGCGCCCCTGCCTCAGCGGCACGACCAGTCGAAATATTATTAAAGGAGCTTCACTGTTGCCCGTAATGAATAGAGTAACGATAAGATTTCTACTCCAATATTTCTCCATTAATCTCTTTCGCACCGGTGAGTGAGGTCTTAAAATAGAGGATGACGTTAAATTATTACTCATTGTCGATTGGACAGGGAAGTTATCTCGGTAATTTCATTAAATATATAATTATATATGGAATAGAAATATTTGAAAATGGGAGTCTCTTAAATGCAATGTCACTTATTGAATAAGATCTTACGGCAAAATGACCTAGTTCTTCCTCATTAATCATATGAGATTAAATCGGTAAAAATAAATGTTTCAGATTCGACAAACAGTGCCACGGGCCCGATTTTCGTAGCACCAGTTGGAAATCAGACCGCCGCGATTGGCCGCGAGGTCGTCTTCTCTTGCAGCGTACGCAACATAAGCATTCGCAAATACAAGGTAATAATGCCGTGAATGAGGTATACGGATTAAATTCGCACGCATTTAATGGCACGCATTCGTACTTATCCTGCAATGGGATTTCAAACGCGCCGATCAGTCGCGTTTAGAATACCGAAGAGCAGCTTTTATGATCGTTTGACTCTTTTGTAGCTTCTTGCATGGCACTACAAATTCTAGTCTCGTAGTTTACAGACCCCATCAACGCGACGCGAGAACTTGAATTTAAGATAAAGCTAAACGAATCGGTTTTTGACGTAACAGTTTGGATTTGTCACGACGAGAGTGGGGGAATGTGCGTAAACGGAGCAAGCAACGATAGAATGCAACGTAACAAATGTCGAGCGACCTGATATCGTAAACGTAAGGTCACGTAGCATTTGCCGAGGATGTGCTACGCGACGAAATTGAATTGTCGCGAGTGAAAAATTTGTCATAAAAGTAACTTCCCTTTTTGTTAGCTTAACTTTGTTAACTTAACACTAATGTTAGCTTAATCTTTATATCATGTCGCTCTTTGCCTTCAGAAGTAATATAAAATAAAGCCAACACGCACAGGAGTAAAACAAATCGTGGTTAGATCGAATCAAATTGACTTCGCTGGCGGAAGACATCTCGAAGCTTATTACAAGAAAGACAATGTAATAAAAGAATCATTTTTTTCCTGCTTAGTGAGGCTACAGAATCGCTCTTTCTTCCATCATAATTCGCTAATTTGCCGAGGTCATTCGCTCTTCG
This sequence comes from Trachymyrmex cornetzi, assembly GCF_001594075.2. Classification (NCBI taxonomy): domain Eukaryota; kingdom Metazoa; phylum Arthropoda; class Insecta; order Hymenoptera; family Formicidae; genus Trachymyrmex; species Trachymyrmex cornetzi. Next base: position 49,117 of record NW_017295764.1, on the reverse strand, counting down.
ATAAACATCAGACTATACATTTAGTATTAAATTTCAACACAGCAGAATATACATCTTTAAAAAAAAAACAACATAATAATAGAAAACACACAATTAATGATTAATAAAAGATACATCACAATTGGAAATTTTCAATTAAATTTAACACGTTTTACATGTACCAAATGATCTATTCAAATTTTTGTGTTAATACAACACAAGATGCATGGATATATGGATTTTATTTAGGGAAAGGAGAGGCAAATTAGAGTTTACTCTACTGAAAAAAATTATATCACAAGGTTACATGATGAAATCATGTAATTAAAATATGTAAATCATGTAATGGATTGTCCCAAATCAGTAGGTTATTTTTTCAAATGATGTAATTTGAAAAATCACATGATTTAGAAATAATTTTATCTATTAAGTGATTTTATTGGTATCAAATTTTAAAGAATTCAATGATAGAATTAGAAAAAAAAACATATTATGACTTTTCAAAATACGTATATAATTATAAAAAAATCACATACTGATTTGGAACAATCCGTTAAATGATTTATATGTTTTAATTACATGATTTCATCATGCAACTGTGTGACATAATTTTTTTTAGTAGGGGAGATTTTTAAACCCCTTATGGTGCGTTCGGGCAGATGCTATTAGCGCTACATCTGTCATTTTGTCTTGTTTATTAGTCGACACAAGGAAGAAATGACACAAATACACGCTAATAGCGTCTTCCTGAACGCATCTTTAGTCGTAAGGTATGGACTATTTAAAATGCAGTTTTGATATAGCAATTGATTGCAAAAGAATAAATGTATGTTCTTTTAAAGTGTACTATTCTTTCTTTTTTACTTTAAATTTTGTGATTCTTCTGCAAACAACTAAAAAATGACAATTTATGAATTATGTATTATACCAAATGAGTGACATGTTAAATTAACATATTTTAATAAAATTAACACATATAATAAATAAATGAGTTAAATTTAAACATTTTATTCATTTATTTCAGAATTTACGTTTTAAAATAAATTATTTTTATACTAATTGTTTAACGTATTTATAAATTGTGATGTTTTAACAATAAGAAATGTCGAATATTAATGTAACAAGGAATAACGCAATCGGATTATATTAAAATAATACTCGAGTATGTTAACAATTTAACAGAAAAATTTTAATAACGACCGGTTTTAACACAAAATATTTTTCACTGTGTACGGTTAATGGAGCGAATGTCATCAGATGATTTCTATCCGTAAAGCAGTGATGCACATTTGGCTCCCCGGCAACACGGAATCCAGTCCCACCACATTTATCCCCACCTACCGGCATCGAGTCGGCCGCGAGAGCGAGCGAAGTAGCGAGAGGCAGCGCCCGTCCTTTTCGCTCTACTAGTAAATCGTAAACACATGCGGGTATTAGAGCGAAAAGGACGGCTGCTCTATCTCGCTGTCTCTGCTGG
>NW_017295764.1:45353-45779 GCF_001594075.2 Trachymyrmex cornetzi | reverse complement strand
ATGCTGTATCGCGTGAGGTTGCATTCGAGGACTGAACTGAGAGTGAATGACGCGAAACAACGTCGTCTAGACTAATTATTTAAAATATCCTAATACATACTCACCGAAGTTTGTCTGTAAAGGGATGTCATACTCGGAGATTCTATATACATAGTTTATGATTTTCTTATTATTCATACATTCTGTACGTATGAGTAATTTTGGTAGAGAATGAAAGACCTACGCATATTATCTTGCTTTCCTTTGTGAAAAATCTTTTTATAAAGAGACTTTGCAAAATGCATACATTTTTGTAACTGTAAATACAGTAGTTAAATACTGTAGTTGCTATTCCATTTAAATTTTATTAATTAGCGTTTTGAATTAAAAATGTATAATATGCCATACTAACATTTCGGTCGCTTGTTCGTGATCAATATTACTTTG
>NW_017295764.1:42243-43752 GCF_001594075.2 Trachymyrmex cornetzi | reverse complement strand
GTAGAGGACTTTTCGACTCAGTTTAATCCGCTCTATGAATACAAAAGTGATTGGCAAAAAAGATCTGGATACCCTGTACAAGAATACGCCGAGCGGCCGAGAAGGTACATTTTCGGTTTTCGGTCGCTTGTAACGAGCGACCAGCAGAGAAAGCGAGATAGAGCGGCCGTCCTTTTCGCTCTAATACCCGCCTGTGTTTACGATTTACTGGTAGAGTGAAAAGGACGGGCGCTGCCTCTCGCTGCCTCGCTCGCTCTCGCGGCCGACTCGATGCCGGTAGGTGGGGGTAAAAGTGGTGGGGCTGGATTCCGTGTTGCCGGGGAGCCAAATGTGTATCACTGCCGTAAAGCATTCTTTGTAATGTACCTTTTAAGAGGAAACGGTTATTCCAGAAGGATGGGACTGAATTAAGATAAGCCGAATGGCCTCTGTGCTAAGTTAAGACTAGTATTTACTATCAAATCTCTTGCTATTCGCAAACTTACTATGATACCGTATGATACATAATCATTTTACGCCATCTTATACAATCCCTATCAGTTGTCTGAGAATCGCTTATATAATATTATTTTCTTTTATGTTTCAATTCTTTTTTGTTCGGAGTTTCGGTTTATATTCATACTGGAATATCAATACTAGTCTATATTTACAAATGTATCTCTGTAATCATTCAGAAGTCTGTGAATGGTTCTTAAATCTCTTATATCGTTTTGTGTTGGCCATTACGTTGTACTGTACTATATTTTATCCACATTATTTCTGCTATTGTTAATTAAATTAAAACTTATTGCTGTAGCATAAATATCAGCGTAGAGTAAGTGGTCCAACAATGAGACATATAAATTTCAGAAGCTTATATCTCTGTCAATTATTGAGTTGAAAATCTGAGGTTCGTCATACAGCTTATGAATTTAGTTGACTACATACTGTAAACAATAATGCTTAAGTTATTTTTTCAGTTTAGCCACAATTTCGATTATTTCAAAAATCGGGAAGTAGTGTATCAGGGGTGTATACACAATAAACCATGCTATTTTTAATAATGAACTACATATTTCATACTGCGAATTGTTGGAATTGTTTTAGTCTTGCTATTTAAAAATGTTGATTTAGAAAATAGATAATTATAAGATGATAAGAATTCACGAGGCCGACCGCCGCGCAGGAATGCCAGACCAGTGATGGCTTACGACATCGAGACTAACGCCATCAGGCGACGGCCTGGCACAACCGGTAGCAACACAAGCACGAGCCCGTGTCCGTGTGACTTGGTAGTTAGAAGCGTGCCTACTATATCGTCGATCTATTCGCACTCGTTCTCATTGTTTGGCCTTGTCGGCGCGCTGAGAGCGAGAGAGAACCTGCCTTCGCTTTCGTAGCTTCGCTCAAGCGATCGAAATATGTTCTCTCGCACTGAAAAAAATGTTATTCATAATATCAATGAATGACATTTACTGACTTTAAATTCATTGATATAATGAACTTTTAATAGATATTATGAATATTTTA
>NW_017295764.1:41513-42160 GCF_001594075.2 Trachymyrmex cornetzi | reverse complement strand
CATAACTTAATATAACATTTAATTAAATCAATGAAAAAGTTCATTCTTCCAACAAATATGTTCATATACTTAATAAATTCATTTATTAGATGTCTATTATAAAATTTTGTAGAAGGGATAAAATACATTCATTATATTAACGCATTTTTTTATTAGTTAATAAAGTCTGTTATACATTAGCTCAATAAACGCATTAATAACAATAAAGTTTAATGCATGATTTAATGATATTATTCATTGAATGAATAAAGTTTTTGGTTATTATAATAAATCCATGGCAGACTATTTTAATGTATATATTCATTGTCACAATGAATTCTTAATAGTTTAATAACTCAAACTGATCATTTCATAAAACCTAAATCATTATAGGAATAAAATTGTTCATTGGACCAATTTTAATGAATTTTTTATTAATACCAATGAATACTTTTATTGTATTTACGTACATTTTTGGTTCAGTGCGGCCGCTCGGTGTGTATCAAGAGGCATGGAGACATTCTAGATAACATACAGAGTGTCCCGACCTTTTTTGTCAATCACTTTTGTGTAGATAGAGCGGACTAAACTGAGTCGAAAAGTACTCTATCATTTTGCAATTTTCGCAATAGTTAACAAGATATTAATTACTAAAGATTGCAAAATAT
>NW_017295764.1:40226-41232 GCF_001594075.2 Trachymyrmex cornetzi | reverse complement strand
TAATATAAATACGATGAGGGGCGCCGAAACATTCGAACATTCCTACATATAATACGAAATAATCCCCCCTAAATTAATTTAGTAAAGAACTTATTGCGAAAAATATTACCACAGCTAGGATTTACTATTGAATTATACCTTACAGTTTTTTTATTCTTTTCACTTTTATTGAAGTTTCTATTCATATACATATATGTACATATTGTTGCTCGACGGAAACCGCGAGAAGGTGATGGTCTCTTCCATCAGGAGGGAAATGTAAAAAATTACATTTAATCTATTAATATAACTATAATATTTATATGAAATATTTGTATTCAAGTATATAATTTTAATACAAATATTGACAAACACAAAAACTTTTAATTATTGTAATTTAACAAATAATTGCTTAAAATCATTTAAAAAAATGTAATTTTTTACATTTCCCTGTTTATATGTTATATATGTGTGAAGGGAAGGAGAAAATGGGAAGGATATCTCGAGCGCACAAATTAAACTAAATTAAACAAATTATATAAATATTATACATATTTACAATATTTTTTACACGCTTTCAAGCGTGATGTCTCGATGGGCAATATTTTTTACACCTCATTCTTTTTCTATTTAAGCGTGATGTCTTCGCGGACAATATTTTTTACACGCATTTAAGCGTAATGGTTTTTAATCCAAGCCACAATAGATGCAATAAGTCTTAAGCTTTAAGGAATCAGTTACAGACAAATATAAGAAGAATAATCTATAATTCTTCAATTTCTTATTAAGGCTTATTAAAGGCTTAGGGCTTAAGGCCTACTATACAGATTGTATTTAAGGAATTACGGACAATATTTTAATAATCTAATATCTTTTCAATCTGCCTACGAGAATCCAACAATATCATTAACATCCTGCAGCATGAAGTTTTAAAGCAGAACTATGAAATTAATATGCGTTATATTTAAAAAAAGTCTATTTATTATTCATAATAATAATAATTAATATAATAATTATTAATAACATA
>NW_017295764.1:39452-39929 GCF_001594075.2 Trachymyrmex cornetzi | reverse complement strand
TATTTTTACAGATTTTTTTAAATTGGTGAGTTGATGATGAAAAATGTTAATAAAAGTTGTTAACAAATGGAAAATGATTTATTTATATAAAAATGATAAAATAAAAATAATCCATCTTTCCAGAACAAGTTCAGATCTTTAAAAATTGGTCTCTTGCATTTTTTTTATACGACTAATGGTTTCAATGACGTAATTGAATGTTCGTATGAGCGACGTTTTTCATATAACTTTCTGCAACTTACAAATGTGGATAATTTCACCAAAAAAATCTGAAATTTTTTTTCGAAACACATGTCTCATATTTTCATCTGTATAATGTCAACAAATTAGAAAAAAAATTAAAAATGATGAAATTTCAAAGGTGCTCAGTTTGACGTGGAATGCCTCTTATACAAAAAAATTGAGATTTTTCTTAATGTTATAAAAAACACTTTAATTTTTAATAACAAACAGTCTGTAAACTATAAAAATATGTTA
>NW_017295764.1:27975-37925 GCF_001594075.2 Trachymyrmex cornetzi | reverse complement strand
GTAATTTTTGTCTCTTGCAGTTTTTCTGTAAAGTTGATAGTATTTGAGTAAAAAATTATTCAAGACTAATATTTTGCAATCTTTAGTAATTAATATCTTGTTAACTATTGCGAAAATTGCAAAATGATAGAGTACTTTTCGACTTAGTTCAGTCCGCTCTATCTACACAAAAGTGATTGACAAAAAAGGTCGGGACACTCTGTATGTTATCTAGAATGTCTCCATGCCTCTTGATACACGCCGAGCGGCCGAGAGAACATATTTCGATCGCTTGAGTGAAGATACGAAATCGAAGGCAGTTTCTCTCTCGCTCTCAGCGCGCCGACAAGGCCAAACAATGAGGACGAGTGCGAATAGATCGACGATATAGTAGGCACGCTTCTAACTACCAAGTCACACGGACACGGGCTCGTGCTTGTGTTGCTATCGGTTGTGCCAGGCCGCCGCCTGATGGCGTTAGTCTCGATGTCGTAAACCGTCACTGGTCTGGCATCCCTGCCGCCGCGTTTTTCTACCAGATTCTTTCGTTTTGTGTAAAAACGCGTCGAATGAGTATATTTGTATTAAGATTTTAAGTGAGACGGTAGGGGCTGTATTCTAAATAATTACTACAATGAATTATTATTTTGAAAGTTATCGTAAAAAAGGTTATATGGTCTATAATAATGGTTCATTGTTCACTAAATCAAAATGATTCATTGTAGATCACCTACCCTTTTCCACGGTAATCTCCAAAATAATGTGGTAAAATAATACAACAGAAAAAATTTGTTTACAGAATAATAAAGCCAAATGTGCATACAAAACAAATGCACAATGAAAAAAATGATAAGTATAACAAACATAAAAAATGCGTAAAACTTAACAAAAAAAACTTACTTTGCAACCCAAAATTCCTAAAATGTGATATTACATGGCCGTCCTTAGCGTGATCTGCTAGTCGATTGGGAAACCGAGGAGTTCAAATGCGAGTCGCTGCATCATAACAGCAAAATTTGGTAACGTCGCATTTACAGAATATCGCAATGGTTCATAGTGCACTACTGGTTCATAGTTCACTATTAGACTACCTACCCTATATGAATCTCTCTCCCATCATGTACACTTTAAATCTCAAATAAGTATATAAATATTATTTCAGTGTTCAAGATAAAGGTAATTGTCATAACATCGTTTTATTTTTACTTTACGCAATCCTTTTTTTCTTTCTTTCCTTCAAATATATTTATCACTGCGTTATTCTACTCGATTTAATTTATATTTTTTTGAAACTACTTTGCAACTAGTTTCTGCGTGACTAGTGCTCGTCGTTTCTTTTCTTTAAGGTTTACATTTTTAGTATTAAGAAAAATTGCGCTAATTGATAACCAGCGTCGACTCCTATTGCCTGTATTACATATTTCATGATTTTATTAATTGTTCTAATTAAAGGAGTCTGTAAAAACTTATTAATTTTTTCGTTAATTTGTGATTTATCTTTTTTTTTTACGTTTTTGACTTCTGGAAAAAAGGGTGTTATCCCAGATAGAGCATGAAGAAGTAACGCCAATCACATTTGATCGATATATCATTTGACGAAATGACAGATTCACGTTGCGTCGCGTTGCGGGGCTTTTCAGGTTGGCTGGCTGCGCACTTCAGACCAAACTATTCTCTCGATTCACACTAGGATCGTGACGCATAATGCACGTATCACGGTCACCTATGAAAGTGGGGCAAGCTCTGGGTCCGCCGGTGCATCCGGCGGTGCTTCAGGAGTGACCGGAAGTAGCCAAGCTACGGAGGAAATCGTCGACGGTACGTGGCGTCTGCACATTCGCCAACTGAAGGAAACTGACAGAGATTGTTACATGTGCCAAATCAACACTAGCCCGATGATATCCGAGCTCGGTTGTCTCGACATACATGGTAAGTGTTATATCTTATCCCTTGTCGTATCGCATATATGTTCACGTCGCATTCTGATCCGGGAGCAAAGAAATCTTGTGTTTGACTTGTAGTTATAAATCCCGAAATGTAATTCTGAATTTAGATTCATGCGATATTTGCAAACTTTCCGCATTGTTTTTAGCCGCAGTATCAAACACCTTTTAATCATGGACGATTATTGCCTTTATTTTAGCATATGGATTTAGATTTTGAAAGCAATGATGTGACAAGATGATTACAACTAACTAAATTTTGATCGTTTATTATTTCGCTGCATTGAAAGAAAAGTTGCGCATCTTAAAATTAACATTTCTGTAGTTCATTTTTAAAATTCTGGATTGAAACAACGTAATAATAAAGGCGTAACAATAAGACAGAATTCGTAAATAAAACCATAGGAGTCAACCTCTAATTATTAAAAATTTCGAGAGTTTATTACATCAATAATATTATATAACTTCGTACGTTTCGACTCCTGTTTGAGTCATTTTCAGCAATACAACATTGATAAGTACAGCAATAAATGAATCGCAGTCAAAACCTTCACATTCTCTGTTTCCAATGTATGCGATTACTAGGACTTCCGTGAGACCATGAGCAAGTTGTCCAATACAATTACTAGGCTGAGTAGCGATAAAAGACTCAGGCTAAAATTTAAACCGTGGAAAGAAATTCAGTAAGAAGAGAACAACAGAATATCATTTACTCATCTCACGAAATCAAGCATGTCACAACAAAAATTGATATAACGTAATAGAGAAAAGCAAAAACATCTCAATTTTTCAATTTTAAATTTCTCGATTAAAATTGGAACATATCTACATCACGATTAGACAGTATGAACAAGACAATAAAATCCCCCATTTTTTATTGCATATTCTTGTGCTCATTTCAAGAGCTGTTCGAAACACTACATTAAGTTCATTTTTATTAAGACCCCTGTAAAGCTGGCCTCCCATTTTTAAAAAAATCAATTCTTTTTAGAGTTCTGAATTGATATTCGATAGTTCCAGAGTTCTTGATAGTTTCAAAAAATAGTTCTAACTATTAAAGGCATAAAAATGTAAATTCAAATTAAAAACATTAACCCTTAATTGTCATACGCAAAAAAATCACGTAAATGTTACACGGGGTTAATTTGACCCCAGCGTTAAAAAGTGTATACTATTCCTAAAGTTTTCAATATTTTACTTTGAAAATTTGTTCGGATACACCTCAAAGCTGCTAAAAGAAGATGTAATTGCAGTTATGGTGAAATTTTACAGTAAATATACTAAAAACAAATTAGTTTAAATTTAAGAAGCATACTCTTTATAAACAAATAAACCGCATATTTTTTTTAATTTTTAAAATTTTTCGCTAAAAATTTAGAGTTGTAGAAACTAAAATAGTAGTATATTTTATGATAAAGCTAAGTCCGACACTGGATATTCTAAAAAAGATATTTATTTTGCCAAATGAATGGGGAAACTTTAGAGAAAGAAAAAACACAATCAACGATTTATTTGACCTAATACAGGGTATTTCTTTTTAAACTAGCCAGGCAAATATTTCAAATGATATTGAGTTTATAGAAAAATATGTCAGACAAAAATTGTAGAGTGCGGAGGGGACACAAGATGGTGGCCTTGAGTTTTTGATGAATGTCAAACTGAAGATCATTTCAAGGTCAACTTTGGTTTTTTAATGGAATGTAGTATCTTTATTGCATATTCTGAAAGAGCATAAAATTCTGCGTTAAAGTTGTCTGACACGTTTTTCATGAAAATCCATTTTATTGTGGAAATTTAGCAATTTAAGCAAAAAAATACGTAAAAAGAATCATACATCAAGTTGTACATGTTCATGAACATTTTTCGTTCTTAGAGTTACCTGGAATCAACGGCGTAGACGTGACGAAAATCTAATCCAATTGAGGTGCTTGATTTACGTGAGCCCCTTGCCTCTCACTACGTATCAGACTACTGTAACATTACAGGAGATATTCAAAAACGTCTCCTCCAACGGCTAGGCACATGTGCAATCGACGTTGAAGTGAAAACGTCGTTCTTCGTAACATTTCTTCAGGAAACATCGGGAGTTGTTGGCTCTGTAGCAAAAGCAATCCCTTTCACGTAAAAAATAATCGCACGGTGTAAATTCTGGTGAATTCGGTGGCCAGCGAATGAAACCATTACTACCTACCCAACGTTGAGGAAATCATTCATTTAAACAATCACGGGCAACACCCGCAGAGTGTGCCGGGGCGCCATTGTGTTGGAACCACATGTCCCTGCGAGTTTGCAAATTAATGTCTTCCAACAACCCTAGCAGATCATTTTGCAAAAACTGCAGGACATCGCTCCATTTAAATTGGCATTAAAAAAGTATGGTCCAACAATTTGCCCATTCAATATTCCGCACCAAGTATTGACCCTCCATTCGTGCTGATTGTCTACGCGACATAATCAAAAGGGATTAATATCTGCATAGTAATGGGAGTTGTGGCGGTTTAAAGCTCCGTTATTGTGGAATGAGGCCTCATCGCTAAAAAGCATCCTGTCGAAAAAAGTGTTATCTTCTTCCAGTCTTTGCAAAAACCACTGACAAAATCGAACGCGTATCCCTTTCTGATCATTAGTCAAAGCTTGATGTCTTTCAATGTGGCACGAGTGGAAATGATTCTCTCGCCCTTAAAACTCGGTTTACTGTAGAAAGAGAGGTGTTTAATTCGAGGCTGATTTTGCGCTGACATACATGCGGGTTGAATGCAACCATCCCCAAAATAACGATATTCAGCACAGTGTCCTCTGTGCGATCTTTTTTCTTTCGTTGACATCTCAATCGACCATCACGTGCTCTAGCGATGAGATTTGAAATTGTTTGACGAGAAGGATTTGTCGACGATTTGGAAATCGAAGTGCATAAAGACGAGCATATTCTCTAGCATTCTCATTACTTCCGCCGTATTCAATTATTATGTCTATAGTTTCCGTGGGTGAATAATCACCCATTGTTGCAATGCTACGTTCTCGTTAAAACAACTTAAGATATATCTTATACGGTGACATTTTATGAAGCATGCAGTATGAGTAATTCTGTGAAATCATATAAGTAATCAACCGATACTTCTTTCTTTTGTAATAATTGAAACGTTGCCTAAGGACGTAAACCTTGGACATACGCGGGCGTCACCATTCATTTACGTTTGTACGTCCATTATTGCATTCTTACATCGTATTGAGCTCGTCAATGCTTGGTGCGGAATACTGGATGGGCAAATTGTTGGACCATACTTTTTTAATGCCAATTTAAATGGAGCGATGTACCTGCAGTTTTTGCAAAATAATCTGCTAGAATTGTTGGAAGACATCAATTTGCAAACTCGCAGGGACATGTGGTTCCAACACGATGGCGCCTCGGCACACTCTGCGGGTGTTGTCCACAATTATTTAAATGAAAGGTTTCCTCAACGTTGGGTAGGCAGAAATGGTTTCATTCGCTAGCCACCGAATTCATCAGACCTTACATCGTGCGATTATATTTTATGGGGTTATGTGAAAGGGATTGCATTTGCTACAGAGCCAACAACTCCCTATGACATGCAGAATCGCATAGGTAATGCAATGGCATTAATTACTGAAGAAATGTTACGAAGAACGACGCTTTCACTTCAACGTCGATTGCACATGTGCCTAGCTGTTGAAGAAGACGTTTTTGAACATCTCCTGTAATGTTACAGTAGTCTGATATGTAGTGAGAGGGGACTCACGTAAATCAAGCACCCCGAACGTGAGAGGCAAGGGGACTCACGTAAATCAAGCACCCCAATGGGATCAAATTTTCGTCACGTCCACGCCGTTGGTTCCTGGTAACTCTAAGAACGAAAAATGTTCATGAACATGTACAACTTGATGCATGATTCTTTTTACGTATTTTTTTGCTTAAATTGCTAAATTTCCACAATAAAATATATTTTCATGAAAAACGTGTCAGACAACTTTAACGCAGAATTTTATGCTCTTTCAGAATATGCAATGAAAAATACTACATTCCATTAAAAAACCAAAGTTGACCTTGAAATGACCTTCAGTTTGACCTTCATCATAAACTCAAGGCCACCATCTTGTGTCCCTCTCCGCACTGTACAACTTTTGTCTGACACATTTTTCTATAAACTTAACAGCATTTGAAATATTCGCCTGGCTAGATTAAAAAGAAACACCTTGTATTTGGTGAAAAAGTTTTGAAAAAAGTATTTTTGGGCACATAATTACAAAAGTATGTAAAAATATTACAAAAAGTGCAAAAACATACAAACATTGATTTCATTCTAGCCCAGAACATTCGACGCGAAAGTAAACGCGGTGCTTATCACACATTGGCCTGTGACACAAAGGCAAATTATTAGGGATGCACCGTCCGGAAAGTATCCGGTATCTGATTTTATCTGGTACTTTTTGACTATCTGACCGGATATCCGAATCTCATTTGTATCCGGGAATATATCCGGTTGAATTTGATATCATTACATTGTTGATTTTTTCTTTCTTATACAAATGTTCTAGAAACAAGCATGCATATTTATGATGTCGGATAATATATCCAATAATAAGATTTTTTTATTTTTTTATTCGAACCGACAAGAATTAAACACTAAGTATAAGCGTATTCAGAGCTATGACGGTTAAAGCTAGATCTTTTTGCCTAAATAATTCCCAGTGAAATATCTATATCCTATATATGTACATGCATACATGTCATATTTTTATAGTTATTTAAACTGCGCGCCGAAATTTTTCCGGACTTTATCTAACGCAATTAAATTACTGCAATAATATCACAAGTTAAATTAAATTGACAATGTACTGAAAACCATAAATAAATTTATTGCGAAAAATATTACTTCAGCCGGGACTTGAACCCGGATCTCTTGTATTCCGTACGAGCGTCCTAAGCCATTAGACCACCGAGGCCTTAATATATTACGAGCTGTAATATATTATACATTCCTGCAAAATTACAATCTTTTTCTCTAAAGAATTTTTTTTTAGAAGCCATTGTTGTAGCGCTCGGGATGCAAGGGTGCCGCTTCGAGCACAGTTTATAGAATTTACGGATCAGCCGTTTACCAGTTGTGCCGTCAAGGTACGACATGCCGCTCAAGGAGTGGCGGAATCACAGATTGGATGTGGCGGTCTCGTTTGGTAAGGGCTCGAGGTCCTCCAATTAATATAGACCAGCGTCCGTGGTGTAACAAGTTTTATTGTCACTTACGAGTTCTAGATGTGTTACTATAGTTTGACCTCTCGCAATAGCGAAGATTCTCACAGTAGTCGTGCTTCCACTTAACTTTTCGGAACGGCCCCAAGGTGCTCGAGACTTACGCTTTTATGCTTACAAATTAGACCAAATTAACCCGTGGTTGCAATAAATTAAAGTCACCTCTTTTGTAATCAAAAGTAGGTGACTTGATTTAACTGTAGATCTGCAGAAAATTTGTAGACGTAGATTTTGGGTATGACCTCTTTTGGTCATAACATCATTTTCTCCGAATCCGGTCACGTATCCGGAAAATGTTGGATATCCAACTCGAAGAAATCACCTTCTCGGATACCCGAGCGGATACTGGATATTCAATGTTACATTCTATCCGGATATCCAACATCTGGTATCCGGTAATTTTACGATTCGGTGCATCCATACAAATTATACTCTTTCTACCAGGTATGTAAATATGAAACCGGAATTTACCAATAGATGGCCATAGCTGTCAATGTAGTTGCCATCAGACCACGTCATTGAGGCCATTTCCTTGTTCTGACATCTGACAAAGATTTTCAACTCACAACAATACAAGTTTCATACAACAGTATAGTTTGTAATAGCTTTGAACATGTCGAATTTTGTGCCTGGAAACTACGATTCGCGGACAGCATTGATTTTCTGTTACCATTTGAAGAAAACTGCTACAGAATTGCATCGAATGCTTGTCGAAGCTTACGGTGAGCATGCTCTTGGTAAATCACAGTGCTTTGAGTGGTTTAAAAAATTTAAAAGTGGCGATTTTGACGTGAGAAACGAAGAACGTGGAAAACCACCGAAAAAGTTTCAAGACCGCGAATTGCGAGCATTGTTGGATGAGGATGACGCTCTAACTCAACAACAACTCGCGGATCAATTGAATGTGACACGAGAAGCCGTCTCCATACGTTTGAAATCCATGGGAAAGATCCAGAAGATGGGAAAATGGGTTCCACATGAACTGAATGAAAGACAGCAGGGAAACCGAAAAACCACTTGCGAAATTCTGCTCGCCAGGTACAAGAGAAAGTCATTTCTCTATCGAATTGTGACTGGCGATGAAAAGTGGATATATTTTGAGAATGCTAAGCGTAAAAGATCATGGGTAACTCCAGGCGAACCATCGACATCGACTGCAAGGCCAAATCGCTATGGACGGAAGACAATGCTCTGTGTTTGGTGGGATCAGAAAGGTGTGATCTATTATGAGCTCCTAAAACCTGGCGAAACCGTTAATACTGAACGCTACCGACAACAAATGATCAATTTGAATCAACCTTTGCGTGAAAAACGACCGGAATATTAAAAAAGGCAAACAAAGTAATTTTGCTTCATGATAATGCACCATCACACACAACAAAACTGGTCAAGGAAACGATCGAGGCGTTTGGTTGGGAAATACTTTCGCATGCGGCTTATTCACCAGACTTGGCTCCGTTCGATTACTACTTATTTGCATCGATGAGACACGCACTTGGTCAGCAGCGCTTCACTTCTTACGAAGATGTACGAAAATGGCTAGATGACTGGTTTGGCTCAAAAGAGCAACAATTTTTTTGACGTGGCATCCATAAATTGTCAGACAGGTGGGAAAAATGTATAACTAGCGATGGGCAATACTTCGAATAAAATATTTTTTATCATTTTCATGCAATAAACGTATATTTTCTATTAAGGGGAGATATACACCTAGGAGCCGGAAAAAAAGGTCATCTTTGTGAATTTTTTTAAGGAAAAGTATTTGAAATTTCGGATTGGGAGTTTTTGTATCTAAAAGTATACTATTCAGGAATATGTTCAATTTTTTTTATTAAAAAAAAACGAAAATTGACGAGCTTGTTGTATAATCTTCGGAGCGCCGTAAAAAAATCCGGGTAAACGGTACCCACTGGCGTTTCTTCAAAAATCATCTGAAACAAAAAAACCAAAAAATTCTTAAATTAGATACTATAATCTAGTACTTGTCATAGCCGATTTTGAAAATATCGATTTATGACAAAATGGCGGACATTTGAACATAACATAGCGATTTTTCGACCAAAAATTAGTTATTATTTTGCCTATAAAACAAAAACGAAGCAACGAAAAAAAAATCCTATGACAAGTACTAGATAATGATGTATAAAATAACCATAAAAAAATTCAAGGCAGTCGGTTTATTGGTTTTCGAGAAATTTTGGGTACCGATTTGAAAAACGTGGTTTCGAGAAAAACGCGTTTGAAAATTTGGGAATGAATAAATCATAAAATTCGTCAACTTACATGGAATCATCGATACCAGGCCCATAGTGTAAGTCTTCTACGGTCGACGGAATATTCATGTCTTCTAAATTTTGTTGTCGGCGCCGTATTCGACCTTCTTCCGTCTGTTCTTGCGCTTGCAGCTCGGCTTTAGCTATGCGAGTTTCGTCTTCATAGCTCCACGCAAACCAATCCCTAATAAACGCATAACAAAAAAGAATCGTGTATTTATTTCGTAAGCTGTCTTGATGTACGGGCACGAAGGAATGAAAGTCAGTTTGCACGATGAACACGAAACTACAATTTTAAAACCGAGCCCTCGAGTGCTTTCTATTGAGAATCGAACATCACTATCACACTTTTTGCATTTTACACATTCCGATAAGGCAGAAAACACTGTCAGAAAATTCAAAATTCAATACCCGATGTTTGAATCTTCTGGTGCGGATGTCTCACGATCAGTCTTCAATTTTTTGGCACTAGAACTAATATTCTCG
>NW_017295764.1:27644-27914 GCF_001594075.2 Trachymyrmex cornetzi | reverse complement strand
TCTTTGTGAAAAGATCCGGATTGATGAGCTTCCCGAGAACCTTTATATCTGTTATCCATTTTCCTCAGAATATTTATTCACAGACGAAAACTCTCTGTAACGCACAATTGCACGAACGGCAAGCTACTGACGAAACGCGTCCAATTTCTGTCAAAGAATAACGGTCGTGTGATATTTCCATTATACCTAGACCCTAGCACGCCCGAAAACACACTAGAATCGTAAAACAGGTCTAGACACGCTCTCTTCGAAGGGTCGCTTGCCGCTACC
>NW_017295764.1:20205-27596 GCF_001594075.2 Trachymyrmex cornetzi | reverse complement strand
CTCTCTCGGCTGTAACTTCGTTATATATCGAGATATTGACTTGCAATTTTCACCAGATATTCTTGAGACCTCAAGCTTTAAGAAAATGCCAAAAAAAATCGATTTTTTCGACCATGCTAGGTGTATATCTCCCCTTAAAAAATTCCGGTTTCATATTTACATACTTGGTAATTATTCGTGAAAAAGTTATAATTACACTCTAAAAACATTTTATAGCGCACAATAACATTTACAATTCAAAATGATTAAAATTACACAAAAACGTGAATAAAGAAACCGTTTTAATTTTCACTTTGCATAACATAAATGACGCACTGGGGTATTTTGTACTCTGTCTCGAAATGCGTCGTTCCTGCTCGGCTGCTATACAGAGATCGATTTGCCGCGAACTTTTCGACTGGTAGTTGTGAATCTAAACTAACGATAGATGAAGCCAGAAGTTCAATTTTCAGCGGGATTATAAAATATATGTACGATTGAAAAAACCTTGGGGTCTTTTGGACCCCTAGTGGCAATTAAGGATTAAAATTAAAACGCTATGTTCACGCAGCGCCCCATTTAGAAAAAAATCATTTTTCATTAGAGTTCTGGATAGATTTCGAATAGTTCCAGAGTTCTTGACTTATTATAGAAATAGTCCTGTTCGAAAAAGTAAAAAAAGTGATTAAATATCCAAAATAGGTACCCCATAAATAGGCATAACTAAAAATATTAATTTAATCCAATTTTCTCATTAAAATTTTTTATTCCGCGGGGACTATCCAGAACTCTCAACAGAATTGTTATGACTCTTAGAAACATTTTTTGTACTTTAAAATTAAAGAATTGACACCTATAATCGTTTGTAATTTTTCCAATTTTAATTCCACTGATTTTTGCCGTAAGGATTTTCGATAGAACTCCGCGGGGATTCTCCAGAACTCTCAATAGGATTGTCAGAACTCTTGAAAAAATTTTTTGTTCCTTAAAATTTTTATAATATTTTTGTAATATTGCAAATAGATTGAGCAACATTGTGGTATGTATTTATAACATTGTTGCAATATCATAGCATCATAAAAATGTCCGCCTTCAGTAAGATTGCACTGTAATGTCTTAGCAACGTTGCAGCGCAATGTATTTGCAACCATTTTTTAAAATAATTCTTTCCTTATTATTATTAATATATATTGAAATACATTTGTGATATAAATACAAAAATACAAAAAAGGAACTAATTAATATATATTTTATATTATATTTATTATATTTTATAATTAATAGTAAATTTTATGTGCAGGTATATATATTTTTTAAATTTTACATGTGTAGACATATTTTACACTTTTTCGCAAATATACTATATTTTGCACTTTATGCAGATACACCTATTTTGTACATATTCTTAACCAGTGAAATGGAAATAATAAGAAATTCCACGCATTCTATTTCATTTTCTTTGGCACATTAAAAGAACTTTTTAAATATATATATTCCATAAAATTATCAGTTGATAACAAAGCTTAAAAAATCTTGTCGCGCGGCGGCAACAAATGTTACAACGAATACTATAATTTCTAATGGCTCCCACACGCTGGACGTGGAAACACTTGCCATGCGACAAAATGCAACGCGATAAACGACCAATAAGTTTACTTTTAACATATTCATTGGTTACCTCATCGCATCTTGCCTCGTGGCGCTTCCGCGTCCAGTGCAGAACCCATAAACTAATGGAAATAATTAACAGTCATATGATTAACGTGAAATTGACGTATGTTTCCATACGTGACAGCAATTTATTCAATATATCACTCAAAAGCCAAAATGTTTCATGTCTCTTTAACAATGCTGCAAGACTTGTAAAATCTTGCGCCGTAACATAAATTATACATTTGTACAACAAATCAAACTAACCAAGACTCCATAGAAATCAAAAAATTGGAAAGAATACGGGCTTTAGAAGTCAAGCGCAGAAGACGTCGCGCAAATAATATACTTATGAAGGTTGAAACTTCTTTATTTAACAAACGCGCTTACATGTTTCAGCTCATTTTTGAGCCTTCCTCAGAGAAAACACAAACTAACATAAATAAAGTAAAAGTTGTCCTGTCATGGTGAGCTCCCCTACGTTAAGAATTTAAATGCCAGAATTGAACAAAAAAAAAAAAAAAAGGAAAATGAAAAAGAAGGAAAATATTTAAAATGTCGAATTTTAAAGAATATAGAAACTAATTTATCAAAAAACTTTAATAATATTATTAATTATCTCGAAAATAGGGACGCTCACCACGATTACAAAGTACCGTGTATCGTAAACATTATCATGAATAATTCAAGAACCGGTTCCTGATATGTTGGCCAGTCGGTATCAGACACAGTGAGTCACTTTTTAGTTATTAGCTAGTATTAATGAAAATTGTAAAGTGATAAAAAATCTCGTCAGGAGGTCTTATTATTGTGTACGAACGACCGTTGGTGTCGTACACAGTAATAAGTCCTTCTGACGAGATTTTTTATCACTTTACAATTTTCATTAATACTAGCTAATAACTAAATAGCTCAAAAATATCATTACAATGAAAAGATCAGACCATGTTAAAAAATGTAAGCAGATCTTCAAAAATGTAAACTTTTAAAAATTAAAATTATTATGTAACAATATACCATGAATATACATGGTATATTACTATGAAAAGTAACTGATATATTATTCAAAGTCCCAGTTCAAGGTGAGCATACATAAAGCGTATTCTCAAAAATGTAAAGCTTTAAAAATTTACACTTTTATCTGTTAATATATTATCTAACAATATACATATATTACCATAACAAGTAACTAATGTGTTATTATAGGTGCCATTTCAAAGTGAATATACATCAAACGTATCCTCAAAAATTGAAACTTTTAAAAATTTAAATGATTATCTGATATTATATTACCATAAAAAGTATTTGATATATTATCGAAGGTGCCAGTTCAAAGTTAATATACATCAAGTGTATCCTCAAAAATTTCAACCTTTAAATATGTAAATGATTATCTAACGATATATATTACCATGACAAGTAAGTTGCTGAAAGTGCCAATTCAAAGTGAACATACATAAAGTGTAAATATATCTAAATTTAATTAATATATTCTCATGAAAAGTAACTCATATGTTATTGAAGGTGCGACTTCAAAACGAACATACATACATACAAGTAAAACAGATTACAGTTTGATTATAAAAAATAAGTGCGATATGTCATTCTTAGTGCACAAAATATAAAAGTCGTTTATTGAGATTTGATTTAAAATTTATACTAGCCCGTACAATGAAAAATAATTGCTTGTAATTCCAGAGTACCAATTTGTTAATAACTCGGAAAAAGAACATGGCGGCCTGCTTTCAAAAAACTTTCGATGGATGGAATATTGAAATATAAGAATTATGAAAATGGTTCAGATGAAAAGCCTTCAATCTTTCTTTAGTACAATTTTGAATTTTTGTATGAGCTTCCGATTTTGAATTTATTCCGTATATTCAGCGAGTGATATGTTGTTCAAAAAACTTTGTCTTATTGCCTGCAACGAGCAAATATTATATATTTGCCTGACCTTTTCAGTGTAATGATTTTTTGAAGATATATGACATACTTTTCAGTGGGGTGGCACCCAGTTGGACACGGCTCAATTGGACACGAGCCACTCACAGCGCTTGAGACTATGAAGCTCCTAAGCACCGGTCGCTATGATTGGTGGTGTCCAATCGAGCCGTGATCAATCGGGATCACCCCTTTTCAGTGTACAGATATACGATATGGGGCAGCTTTCTAGTAATGCAAGTATCACAAGTATATATATTTTCGATTCTTGTCACGTAACTTTCTATAAGCTACAATTCATGCAATACAGTTAGAAAAAACTGAAACATATGGTAAATGTAAACATATAAATATATATCATACATAGATATTATACTTAATAGTATATATGTAACTGTTATAATTGTAATAAATATTGACCATACATTACATATTTCAATTGCAACAGAATGAATTCTTAATATTCTATGAATATATTTCAAATAAAGAATGGGTCCCTCTATCGCCCATTCTCGTGAAAAAGCAACCATATATTGTATATTTTCTTCATTTCTCCTATTTCAAAACGACCTTCAATATTTATTTCGAATGCAACAGAATGAATTTGTAATATTGTATGAATATACTTTATTTTTTTTGTTTGCGAAGAGGAGAAAAATCTTCACATAACCCCTCATCCGGATGCTCCCGAAAGAGAACCTAACGGGATAAGGGGAAGACACCCAGGAGTCGGTCTCCTGAATGTGCAAGATTCTATGAGTCTGCGTCCCTCCTATAAGGAAGGACAACGAACATCATCGCTTACCTAAAAAACTACCTCTATTCAGCACTTCCGTAAGACCACATTGAACACACATAGGAAACGCCTATCCGGCATTTCATCAGGGTGCACCCAAGCCGTGGAGTATACGCTCCCACCTCCATGATCCACTACACTACTTCAAGTTAGAATTATATCCTATATTATATTAAACACGATCCTAAACATGTACATTATATACACATTTTTACGCATGGTTGTCGTCAAACTCCAGAGAGGTCCTTTGCCTCTCTAGGGCCAGACGCTCCCACTCGGCCCGCTTCTTCTTGCGCACGACGGCCTAGCAGAAATCCGCGAGGACCGTCCACGAGCCGAGCACATAGCTACCCTGACAATAGAACCGTATGCCCTGTCAAGGAGATCGAGCACCAATCGCTCAAACAGTGACATTTTCTCTGCGGCCCAAGACGGGCAAACAACAACGTATGCATCGCCGTATCCGCAGTTGCAAGACAATGCGCACAAATCGGCGACGTGTTACGCTGTATCTCAAAAAGGTAGGTCCCAAAACACCCATGACTCGTTAAAATCTGGGTCATGCGGATTATATGAATACACTAAAAATAAAGAATGGACCCCTCCATCGCCCATTCTCGTGAGAACGCAACCATATTATATTCGTCTCTCCGATTTTAACGCAATCATTGACTTAGAGATTTATTTCTTAATGATACTCTGAAATATTAGAAAGTTCTTCGTTTATGATAAGAAAATTTTATTATTCATAGTAATATATCGACACCTAGGGCAAGCCCGAATTATTGCACTAGTTTTAATACAGCGTTTACAGCAGCGTTTATACGGCGCCGGAGCAACCGGTGCTTTATTTCAACGCTAACGGCAACCCTTATACAGCGCCAAAGCAGACGATTTATTGTTTCAATATTCTAAAAAGAACATTTAATTATAAACTTCGATAGTTTATTAAGGTTCACGTAAACGTACCAGAAGAATTCCGTTATATTCTAAGAAAGTGTCATTATATGTAAAACTTAATTTCAAATTTACTTAATCTGCTCCAAGAACAACATGTATGCCTTTGAGCCATTTCTTCTTGATAACTTGTAAATACCATAGCCATTCCGATTTTTTGTCTGCTCTCAACATACACGTATAATGACCACGACTCATTTCTTCGACCTCGTGAAATATAGCGCTTATTAACTTGTATTTTTTTTTATTAATCGTGACAGTACTCGTCGGTACGGCGTTAACCCGATTGTCGATAATTTTTTTAGAAGCACCGTTTACAGAAGTGTATAAATTGAGTTATTTTACTAAGGCGGATAAAGTCGATTCTATTATGGTTTTCTTTTTCAAAACGGTACCCTTATATTCGTTCACTGAGAAAAATTTCTTGGCTTTATCCGTTCAAAAAGTAACAAACAGATATTTCCGATTGATTTTGATCGGATTTAGACTATCCGATCAAATTCATCGGATAGTCCTGTAAATCGATAAATTTGATCGGATAGTCTTATAAATCCGATCAAAATCAATCGGAAATATCTGTTTGTTACTTTTTGAACGGACATTTTTCTTAGTGTTACAATTGCCATTTATCGTTTCCCATTTCGAAAATTCTGAATCAATCAAAGTTTGCAGAGTGATACCTTTTCTCCTTTTTAATGTCGACTTTATAGTTAATATTAGCAAACAACTCTTTTCCAGCGTAGTTACGTTGTAATTACATTTGAACGAGATGTTACGTGCTTCAATTCGAGTTCTAATACATCCTTCATTTCGGAATACGTCGACATGAGAGCCGTGAAAAATTCCGAAACATCTTGTTGTGTTTGTTCTTCGAAGCGTTCTCCGATAGATCTTCTAACCGCTAGAATATTGAAACACTTACGCTCAGCATACGCGCAGAAAGCATCAGTCATTGCGTTCGATACTTTATTTTTTAGTATTTGTTGCCTGATACGTACACAATGAAACGCACATTGCAATGTTACATTAGCGTAATACGAAATATGATCGTCATTGCAGAGGCTGTATATTTTCCATGTAACTATACTTTTTGGTTCTTCGCAACCATAATTCTGTACATCATCAATGATATTAGGTATGGCCCATCGATAGTCGTGAATTTTCACAGCCATTTTCTCGGTCGAATTGATTTGTGGTAGCTGAGCTTTGAACACAGATCTCAGTCGATTATATTCTACAATGGCTCCCGAGTTTGCTTTTATGGATGCCGGATTGAAATTGATCAAATGTAGGTCTTCCAGTCTACTTACTCTTAACAAACCTACATAGGATTAACCATCAATGAACACACTCGTTCCTAGATCCATCATTGCATTTTTACACGTAATTCCTTGACTTTTTTGTATAATTAATAATTATTCCATAAATGAGAGACAATGGAAATTGTTTCCGATGTACCACCATTTTGTGGAATACTTCGAATTTAATATCTACTTTCGTTATTGTGATTTCTTTGTTATCCGAAATAACGATTTTAATGGAATCAATACGATTTCCATCAACACAGCGATTAACTGCAACTACATTGCCTATCGTTCCATTGACAAGTCCCAAAGTTACGTCAATGTTTCGTCGAATCATCGCTTTAGCGCCAATTTTAATCGCTATAACTCTTTCACTGCCAGCTGTTTCCGAAACGTTGTCGTCTTCATCTTTCAAAATTTTGTACACTTTTTTTTTCATTGCTGGAGCACAATCGACATCATCTTCTGCTATCAGTCGAATTTCATCACCGTCAATTTTATCGAGCATTGTCGTGTTCAAAACCTTGCACAAATAACACATCCCATGTACGATTTTAAACCTGGGCCAACAGCGGGCCAACGTCGGCTACCAACTTCCGACTGTCGGCCCAGTACTGGCTGTAACGTCGCGTCGACGTCGGCATAATATCCAAATGATAAGATCGGCCCAACATTAAATGCCAGTGTTGGGCCGACACTGGTTACCGACATTGGCCCAACGTTGGATGCCGATGTTGAGCCGACATTAGAAGTCGGTTCAATGT
>NW_017295764.1:12069-19558 GCF_001594075.2 Trachymyrmex cornetzi | reverse complement strand
GTTAGCCGACACTGATCTGAAGACAACTTCAGGCCACCGTCGGGCCAAGGTTGGGCCAACGTTGGGAATATGTTGGCACTCGGTTGTCATATCAATCACGGCACGACGTCGGCCCAACCTCCGATAGCCGTCCCTTATCTGAAGACGACTTGAGGCCACCGTCGGACCAAGATTGAGCCAACATTGGCAGTATGTCGGCTCTCGGTTGTCACGTCAATCACGGCGCGACGTCGGCCCAACCTCCGATAGCCGTCCCTTATCTGAAGACGACTTGAGGCCACCGTCGGACCAAGATTGAGCCAACATTGGCAGTATGTCGGCTCTCGGTTGTCACGTCAATCACGGCGCGACGTCGGCCCAACCTCCGATAGCCGTCCCTTATCTGAAGACGACTTGAGGCCACCGTCGGACCAAGATTGAGCCAACATTGGCAGTATGTCGGCTCTCGGTTGTCACGTCAATCACGGCGCGACGTCGGCCCAACCTCCGATAGCCGTCCCTTATCTGAAGACGACTTGAGGCCACCGTCGGACCAAGATTGAGCCAACATTGGCAGTATGTCGGCTCTCGGTTGTCACGTCAATCACGGCGCGACGTCGGCCCAACCTCCGATAGCCGTCCCTTATCTGAAGACGACTTGAGGCCACCGTCGGACCAAGATTGAGCCAACATTGGCAGTATGTCGGCTCTCGGTTGTCACGTCAATCACGGCGCGACGTCGGCCCAACCTCCGATAGCCGTCCCTTATCTGAAGACGACTTGAGGCCACCGTCGGACCAAGATTGAGCCAACATTGGCAGTATGTCGGCTCTCGGTTGTCACGTCAATCACGGCGCGACGTCGGCCCAACCTCCGATAGCCGTCCCTTATCTGAAGACGACTTGAGGCCACCGTCGGACCAAGATTGAGCCAACATTGGCAGTATGTCGGCTCTCGGTTGTCACGTCAATCACGGCGCGACGTCGGCCCAACCTCCGATAGCCGTCCCTTATCTGAAGACGACTTGAGGCCACCGTCGGACCAAGATTGAGCCAACATTGGCAGTATGTCGGCTCTCGGTTGTCACGTCAATCACGGCGCGACGTCGGCCCAACCTCCGATAGCCGTCCCTTATCTGAAGACGACTTGAGGCCACCGTCGGACCAAGATTGAGCCAACATTGGCAGTATGTCGGCTCTCGGTTGTCACGTCAATCACGGCGCGACGTCGGCCCAACCTCCGATAGCCGTCCCTTATCTGAAGACGACTTGAGGCCACCGTCGGACCAAGATTGAGCCAACATTGGCAGTATGTCGGCTCTCGGTTGTCACGTCAATCACGGCGCGACGTCGGCCCAACCTCCGATAGCCGTCCCTTATCTGAAGACGACTTGAGGCCACCGTCGGACCAAGATTGAGCCAACATTGGCAGTATGTCGGCTCTCGGTTGTCACGTCAATCACGGCGCGACGTCGGCCCAACCTCCGATAGCCGTCCCTTATCTGAAGACGACTTGAGGCCACCGTCGGACCAAGATTGAGCCAACATTGGCAGTATGTCGGCTCTCGGTTGTCACGTCAATCACGGCGCGACGTCGGCCCAACCTCCGATAGCCGTCCCTTATCTGAAGACGACTTGAGGCCACCGTCGGACCAAGATTGAGCCAACATTGGCAGTATGTCGGCTCTCGGTTGTCACGTCAATCACGGCGCGACGTCGGCCCAACCTCCGATAGCCGTCCCTTATCTGAAGACGACTTGAGGCCACCGTCGGACCAAGATTGAGCCAACATTGGCAGTATGTCGGCTCTCGGTTGTCACGTCAATCACGGCGCGACGTCGGCCCAACCTCCGATAGCCGTCCCTTATCTGAAGACGACTTGAGGCCACCGTCGGACCAAGATTGAGCCAACATTGGCAGTATGTCGGCTCTCGGTTGTCACGTCAATCACGGCGCGACGTCGGCCCAACCTCCGATAGCCGTCCCTTATCTGAAGACGACTTGAGGCCACCGTCGGACCAAGATTGAGCCAACATTGGCAGTATGTCGGCTCTCGGTTGTCACGTCAATCACGGCGCGACGTCGGCCCAACCTCCGATAGCCGTCCCTTATCTGAAGACGACTTGAGGCCACCGTCGGACCAAGATTGAGCCAACATTGGCAGTATGTCGGCTCTCGGTTGTCACGTCAATCACGGCGCGACGTCGGCCCAACCTCCGATAGCCGTCCCTTATCTGAAGACGACTTGAGGCCACCGTCGGACCAAGATTGAGCCAACGTTGGCCCAACCTTGGTCCGACGGTGGCCTCAAGTCGTCTTTAGATAAGGGTCGACTAACGGAGCCTGGGCCGACGTTGTGCCATGTTCGATTAATGATAGTCAGTTTGCCGTGATGTCGCCAACATCGGCCCAACGTTCAACATCGGCTGATAGTCGGCAAACCTTACCTGGGGTGGGTAATAAACATATTGTATCAACCGGTAATTGATTCATATACCACATACATGGTAAGTGCAAAGTTCATTCAATCTTTCGTCGCAAATACTTTCTTTAAACTGGATTTTTCTCGACTGAAGAATATTGATGTCAGAATCCGTTATCAAACTTATAAAAATATACATTTTGTTCTAAAAAAAAAGAAATAGATGAGATTACCTTTATATCAGTTACATTGAGCGATGTTATAACAAATAGACCACTGATATTTATGTTATACTATTAGTTTTTACGTTGAAAATGATCCGATCGGTATCGAAACGTCTGTACGAATATTAAACATATTAATATTTTAATTGGCTCATAGCCTTTCGTGAAATTAATTAACGAACTAATTACTATTTCATTTTGGACTTTTAGCCTAAGAACAGGCGGACGCGGAAGAGGCGGACGCGGAAGAGGCGGACGCGGAAGTGGTGAATGTAGAATATCCATTTATAAAAATTATATGTAATTTATACATATAATTTTTATATAATACATATTTATTCTTTCAGTAAATCGTGGACAAGGGCGTGGGCGGAGTCGTGCCGCGTGGTACACTCGACGTTCTAATCTGTAAATTAAATTCTTTTTCAGTTAAATTAAGTTAAAATTAATTCGTACGGACGTTTCGACACCTATCGGGTCATTTTCAATGTAAAAAGTAATAGTATAATAATTTTATTTTTTTAAAATGTACAATCTTACATGAAATATCTTAATACTGATACTAAATTAATGTAACATAGAGGAGACCGGGGCTCCATGGGTCACGGGGTACCATGGGTCATTAACCGTTTAGAGAAATAGTCCAGAATGTTTAGATTGCAATTGGTATCATATGATTGTTATTTAGTTACCCATACTGTATCTAGATGGCAGTAATCCACTTCCGTTATCTTTCCGTATACATGCCGTTAAAGACTCTCATGGTGCGAAAATGACTATTTTACCTCTCACAATTTCTTATATGTTGTTTCTATAACATATGATATACTTATTACGAGTTACATACGTGATTCTACACATCTTTCTGCATTTTCTCTGCAGTGCAGGTAATCATTTATTGTTTACTTCGATGTTATATTTCACCATCTTTTATATTAGACATATCGGGGCACCATGGGCCATCTCTTGCTGGGGCACTATGGGTCATATACTAATAGGAATTTAGAACAATTTGCGTAACTGCAGAACCGTATATGCATAAAAAATTACATAATCGTATTTTACGCGTGTCTTTATGATAAAAATGTAATTAGATAAATCGCTTTATACATATGATTATGTATAGACTATTCTTTGTCTGGATAGATTAGAAATTGGGCAATACAAATTCTTTTATATTCTTTCAGAAAACACGATAAAAATGGTTAGGAAATATAAAAGAAGGTCTAAGGGTACATATGAGGAAACCGATATGAAAAAAGCAATTGATTTGGTTAAAGGAGGTAGAATTAGAAAAGTAGCTGATCGATGCGGTGTTAAAAGAGAAACTCTGAGATGCAAGATTAAAATTATAAAGTCATCTGGTGTGGAATTCGAACTTACATCAAACTACAGCCATCAAAAAGTTTTTACTGATGTTCAAGAAAATTCAATTGCTGATTATTTGTTTGAGATTCATTTAACTTTAATGATTAAATAAATAATTTTTGGATTCATTTATGAAATAAATCACTTCTTTGAATTTCATTTATTAAATGATGCTACTTCTCCTATGTGACCCATAGTGCCCCAGGGTCTGACCCATGGTACCCCGGGCATGGGGTACCATGGGTCATTTCTAAAAATTTCTTTTTCGATTTTTATTTAAAAAACAAATAAATATTTATAAAAAATGCTCAATAAATCTTAAATTATATATTATCCCTTAATGATATAAAAAAGTTGAGACCAAAAATCTTACATTTTAATGTATTTTTTACTGTTCGAATTTTTGTGATTCATGGTGTCCCGGTCTCCCATATACATAGTCCATTTTACTTTCATTGTAATGATTGTTTCACATACCATATATTTTAACTGTATTGACTTTTAAGGGGGAAACCTCCTTTATCGGGTCAAAAAAATCGGTGTTTTAGAAATAGTCTTAATCGATTGTTAAATTCAAGAATATTCCCTGAAAATTTCAAGTCGATATCTGCAGTATTCACGAAGTTACGTAGTTAAAGTGGACGGGTCGAGTGAAGCTATAGCAGCTCAAAAGAGGCAAGAACCGCTCGTAGGATGGAGATGATGGCTCAAAACGAGTTCTACGAGGAAGCGGAGGGGCTACTTTATGCAGTTGGAATCGCTGATTAGCGTGAGACTGCCGTCAGTTGTGAATATGTAGTATTTTTATGTATCCAAAACTTACGCGTTTTTCTCGAAACACCTTTTTTCGATTTTGTAAACACGATTAAGAGAACTCTACTGAACCGATTTGGCTTGATGACCCCTCATTTTAAAGATAATTAAATTCTCTTCGATGTGATATTAATTGTTTAAAAAAAAAAATTTTTTTTCATATTTTAAAGTCGATTTTTTAAACGAAAAACGCACTTTAAACTTTAAACTGTGTAAAAACATGCAATTTCGACTTTTTCTTTAAAAAATTGAAATGTCACATAGAAGCTAGTATCATAAACATTACAAAAAATTTTTTTTTTGTTTCAAACCAAAATATGGACGCTACAGTGTTCACAGCGGAGACACTTCATAAGCGAGGCGATATCAATATGGCGTCCGTTTTTATAGTAAATATCTTTTCTTTTTTTTTTTTGAAAAAATTCCTGTGTACTCTTCGATTATGTATTAAATTGTCATAAAAATTTCAAAACGTTTCAAGTTATTATACCTGAGAAAAAATTCGTGAAAATCATGTATTGTTCGACCGAGTAAAGGAGGTTTCCCGCTTAAATATTAAGACTTTAAAACAATTTTTTTTAAATATCTGACTTTTATTTTAATTTATTCTTTTGGTTGAAGCGAACTGCTTTTAATTATTTTATTTATAAAAATATACATTTTGTTCTAAAAAAAAAGAAATAGATGAGATTACCTTTATATCAGTTACATTGAGCGATGTTATAACAAATAGACCACTGATATTTATGTTATACTATTAGTTTTTACGTTGAAAATGATCCGATCGGTATCGAAACGTCTGTACGAATATTAAACATATTAATATTTTAATTGGCTCATAGCCTTTCGTGAAATTAATTAACGAACTAATTACTATTTCATTTTGGACTTTTAGCCTAAGAAGAGGCGGCCGCGGAAGAGGCGGACGCGGAAGAGGCGGTTGAGGAAGAAGCGAAGAATGTAAAATAACCATTTATAAAAATTATATGTAATTTATATATATAATTTTTATAAATGACTATAAAAAATTGATACAATAAACACATATCTATATGTATCTTTGTTTATTTCGATAATTACCTATATTATTAGATTTGTAATTAAATTTAATATTTCCGAGAATTATATTTACATTACGCCAAATTGACTAACAGACGACTTGTAGTCGTCATAAAGATAATTCTAATTGCATTTTTTTTAAATAATACTAGTTGAGATTTTAAATTTAGCGAAGACAATAACACTTGGACATTACTTTTTCATTTGGTAGAATTTAACTTGATATTTAGACTGAACTATATAGTTAGTTTTTTCATGGTACAAATGGTACGTGTTATTACAATAAGTAAATAATGTATTTTTTTTTAAATATATATAAATAGAGAAGACAGTTTCAATTATATTTAATAAATGATACGTACATCAAAATTAACTAGATCGTAAATATACTGAATAAACTAAATTTATTTCGATTGCAACAGAATAAATTTTTATTTATAATCTTTACGTGTAATATAGTTAAAGAATCATTAGAGTAATACCATTCCGATTTTTTACCTGTTCCCAACAAACACGTGTAGTGACCGCGATTCATTTCTTCGCCCTCGTGAAGTACAGCGCTTATTACCGACTATCGATAATTTTTTTAGAAGTACCGTTTACAAAAGTGTATAAATTGTGCTGTATTACTAAAACAGATAAAGTCGATTCTAATACGGTTTTCTTTTTCAGAATGGTACCCTTACATTCCTTACAATTGTCATTTATCGTTTCCCATTTCGAAAATTCGAAATCAATCAAAGTTTGCAGAGTGACACCTTTTTTTTTTAATGTCGACTGTATAGATAATGTCAGCGAACAACTCTTTTCCAGCGTAGTTACACTGTAATTACATTTGGCATTTAAACAAGACGTTACGTGCTTCAAATCGAGTTCTAATACATCATCGACTTAGGGAATACGTCGACACTAGAGCCGTGAAAAATACCCAAACCTCTTGTTGTATTCGTTCTTCGACAGATCTTCTAACCGCTAGAATGTTGCAACGCTTACGCTCAACGTACACGCAGTTAGAATCAGTCAATGCGTTCGCTACTTTATTTTTTAGTATTTGTTGCCTAATACGTTTCCTCGCAAACATAATTCTGCACATCATCAATGATATGAGGTATGGCCTATCGAATTGTCGAGTGGAACAATCCGATCGGAAAATACTACATGGGCTGAAAAGTCCCGGGATTCTTCAATAGGTGGCGCCACTAGAAAATGAACATGACTCATTTCGAGAGGCTCATCTGTCACTAGTTTATGTATGAAGTGTCATGACATTTCGTCCATTCGTTTACAAGCTACAGTCGTTTGAGTGACGCTACTTTCGCCTTCGTAAAAAAAAATGGAAAAACAGAAATATCGCATCTTGATCAAACATTGTTTTTTGATGGGCAAAACTTCGGAACAATCATTGCAATGGTTGCAGAAATGTTATCCCACATCTACTTCTTCGAGAACAACAGTTAATCTGTAGTTTAATGAATTTAAAATGGGTCGTACAAGCACCGAAGACAGTATAGATGGGTAGTATAGATGGGGGGATTCTGACACATGGGGCTAGAGGGGAGTGCGGGGCGCGGGGGGTACTTGATGGCGCGCTGGGCGTGCTTGACGGCGCGGGGCGTGCTTGATGG
>NW_017295764.1:2177-11974 GCF_001594075.2 Trachymyrmex cornetzi | reverse complement strand
GTCGCCGCCGCCACCGCTGTAGCTTTCTGTAAAAAATAAGATGTAATATATATATATAAATAAAAAATATTTAATTGAAAATAAAAATAAAAAAAATAAAAAAAATATGACACTTAACCACCACTCTTCCAGTTCATCCAACTCGTACGGCCGGAGACCAAACAGTTCTTCCAAAAAGAGGCTGTTGTCATCCCACACATCCAAATAATACTGTCTGAACAACCGTTCTGCCCGCCTCTCCGCCCGCACGTTGCGCCAATGATATGGGTTTATGAACCCTCTTATGCTTACATCACAGCGATGCGTCTTCTGGAAAAAAAAAGAGTACAAATAGAATAAGAAATAGAATCAGAATCAGAATGTATAATGTATAATTTATAATTTATAATAATCTTACCAAAAAACGGGATCTTGAGGATTTCAACTTCCTTGGCCAATTGTAACCGTTCGACTCTCTGGTTATCGATCATGAGATACTAACGAAAAACGATAAAAAATAAAAAATTTTAAATAAAAATATCTAGCAATAAATTAAAAAAATTTTTTTTTATGTAGCAATAAATTAAAAAATTTAAAAATAAAAAATCTAGCAATAAATTTAAAAAATGTAGCAATAAATTTAAAAAATAATAAAATAAAATAAAAATCTAGCAATAAATTTATTTGAAGTTTTCAATATATTGTCAAATTAATTTAACTTGTGATATTATTGCAATAGTTTAATTACGTTAGTGACGACTCGTAATATAGACTTTAATTGAATCAACAGCATTTTTCGCTGTGTGCATATATCATATTTTTGTAGTTATTCACTGGAAATTATTTAGACAAAAAGATCTAACTTTGACCACCATAGGTCTGAATATGCTTATACATAGTAAAAAATCTGACATATACAAAAAAACTACTTGCCTCCTCAACCGGATTTCGAGTATGTCTCCCAGGTTGCTCATGATGGTTTTTTTTGCTTGTTCGGCTCGAAAAAAAGAGGTGCTCATTCGAGAGACCGCACAGGCAGGCACCAATAACAGTTTTTCACAATTTTTTCTATAAAAAAATGCACTGTCACTTCCACTTATTCACATAAACGTGCAAGAGTATTCTACCAGCTAAATGGTAGAATAGTCTTGCACGTTTTATAAAAAGAAAGAGATTACTCGCGTAAGGAAAAAAAATCACTCACGTCAAAATACTCCCGCACGCAAACAAAGACGCTGAGATCCATCCTTCGCTTCAGCGAGCCTGCCTAGGCTTTATCGATAGACAGCAGTTGTATATAAACAGTTTGGATCATAAGTGCCTTCACGAGAAAAGCTATCGCTTATGTCGTTGTGACACTCTTTATAATATAGGCTAAAAATCGCGATGCATTGCGACGTTGCTAAGTAGTGCACATAATATGATTGTTAAGGAAAGTAGTGAATTTGTTTAGACCGCGCAAATCCGTAGTCTCGTCGATAACTGGCGCTTGCGGCGCTCCCGCGTAATGCGCGCGCAGTAAAATTTTAGTTTATGTTTACACAACGGACATTTTATTATTCACTATAAGTTTTCACCGCTGTAATGCTTCGTGTGCAAATAAATCTTTTTGAACCTTTAAGTTCATGTTATCATTAACAATGATATAAAATAAAAAATCAATTTTAACCTACGAATTGCGTGCGTTTATTTTCACACCTGTTATTCCCCCTTTTTCTTTTTTCTTATACAAACGTTTATACGTTCATACATATACATACATACGTATATGATTCGTGACACGACGCGTTAAGAAGCGTCCGCAGATGTTTACATAAACTAAGTGTGAGAGCACGTCGAGGCATAGGATGGATGGATAGAAGGAAAGCAAAGAAAGTACATATATATTTGATGTGAACAACAAAATTTTTTATTCACATATTATTACATCGGTTTTTTTTCTTGTGTATTAAAAATTAAAGCCAATAGCTCGCAATTGACGAGCTGATGCTTGTTAAAGACGTTGCTATCTCGTATAGCGTCTTCGGACGCAATGTTGGAGAATCGTGAATACTTGATGTCAACCGTATCGACGAGTCGGACTAATCGTTCGAACGTTACATCGATACATCCGTCAAACGCGAACATGCGATGTAGCGTCGTTTCGGTCATCGTCATTCGTACGGACGAAGAATCGAGGCGTACGAGCGTAGCATCGTTCAGCGTACACACTCCAACGGTTAGCGGTCCAACGCTTATGAAATTGTCTTTGTGTTCATTTCGCAGCATCTTGTAAATATTCCATCGCTGCTCGTAGAGGCCCTTCCATGTTTCGAGAGACAGCGACAGTTCGTGTCCGCGATGATCTCCCAGGGCGATCTCCACGTAACTCAGCGGGCAAACGCTGATTCCAATTTCCAAATATTTGTAACCCGTAGCCGTCAGATCGTAACGTCTGCTCAATAACGCATCGCGCGATGCTCTATACTGTGTACATACGTAATGTTAAAAACGTTTCTTTTGCGTTAGAAATTTACATGTTACTGCAGCACTTCTTCGTTTCGTACGATGCGTTGCTCTCTTTGGCGAAATACGTTTTTCAACTGTTCGTACAAGCGGGTATCGCAAGACTGATCATACCCGCATAAATTGCGGCGTATATGGTAAAACTTCTAGAATCGAAGAAGGAGTAACCCTTCCCTTTTTTCCAAGAATTGCGAACGTGTCGCGACACGTTTTATCGCGTTTTTTTCTATGTATTTTCTTTGTTTGCGAGTTTATCAATGTTTATGGTTTATATTTCGATGATGACGATAATGATTTTTCCCCAGGATATTCCCAATATCTCGTTTCTTCCTTTGATGTCGATTTTGATGCTTTTTCCCCAGGATGTTCTCAATATCTCGTTTCTTCCTTCGATGCCGATTTTGATGTTTTTTCCCAAGGATATTCCTAATATCACGTTTCTTCCTTCGATGTCGACTTTGATGTTTTTTCCACAAGGCATTCCCAATATCTCGCTTCCTCCTTCTTCTTCGGCGGTGGACTTGGCGGACCTTCCTGCAAGAGACGGTACCCCTTTCGCTCGACCAATTTTTGATGTAGGTAGTCTCTTACTCGATCCATGTCTTAACGCTCGTAATCGAAGTTTACGATTGAACGGAAAAAGCCTTAAACACTACCTATAGTCTGTAAAGTAAAAGCGTATACAGGTTAATGTGTAGAAAAATTTATTTTTAATGATTTTTAAGTACATAGATTTGTTGTACTCCATGAAAAGAAAAATGCTATACCATTAATAATGAATGCAGTCACCACCAGCATTGATAATTGCCTGACATCTCCGAGGCATCCTTTCCACTAGTTGACTGCGTATTCGTTCGGTAAAGACCTCCAAATGAGACGAATTTGTCGTGTTAGCTGCTTCAAAGTGCATACTCTTTTTCCTCGAAGCTTGTGCTTAAGATATGCCCACACATTTTCAATGGGATTTGCATCTGGCGATTGCGATGGCCAATCAAGTGTGACGATGCCAGACCGCTCTTTCCACTCGGTGCAAAGCTTGCTCCGGTGTTTTGGGTCGTTGTCTTCCTGTAAGATCCAGTCCTCGTTTTTTTTTTATGAAACATCGTTCAGCAGTCGGCAACAAATACTTTTCATAAATTTTAAGCATTTTCGGAGCATTTAAATTGTATGTAAACAGATGTAATGCTCCAAAACCCTGTTTTGAAAAGCAGCCCCAAAGATGAACTTTTACAGGGTGTTTAACGGTCCGTTGTATTAATCTATTGGTCAAGGTTGACCAGGAACATCGGATGGTAATATATCCCTAAACAGAAGCTTCGTCCGTAAAAATCACGTTACTCCAATCTCGGTCCAAATTCTCCTTTGCCCAAGCGAGTCTTTTCATCACATGTTTTTCGCCTAACAGTGGTTTCTTCTTTGTGCTTCGATATTTGATGTTATGCGTAAGGAGATAGGTTCGAATAGATTTATGTGATATTTCTATACCCATCTGTTTTAATTTTGCTGCTCCTTGTCGCAATGTTAAGGTCGGGTTCCGCTTAAACTTTCACAATTTTTTTTCCATGTTCGGCATCACTTTGCCTATCGAGCCACGTTCTGGCAAGTCATCGACATTTTTTGTCTTCTTATATTGCTGAACCCACTTAGCGACGAACGATTTTGACTTTACCATGTATTTAGCAGCCGCTACATATAATATTTTTAGTCCTTTCGGGTGGGAACAAAGGAACACGGCCTCGTAGAGCGATGAGTATGCGGCACTCATAGCAGTTACCGTGTTTCTAAGATAAGAATTCGACACCAACTGAATCTTTTGTGACAAAGCATTCACGACAAAGGTTCCATCTATCGACTCACACAAAAACTAGGACGATATTTGAAGCCAACTGCCATTTATGCCGTACACGCTCTTACTTTACAGACTGTATGTACATTGCATATACATACGTACACGATTGTACGTACACGTTCGTACGTACAAGTTCGTACATGCACGTTCGTACATGCATGTTCGTACATACATACATACATACATACGTTCATACGTTTATACATGTATTACAAAGGAAGGGAAAAGAAATATATAATCAATACGTTAACGTTTTTTTTTATTTAAAAATTCTTTTGCAACCACCAGTTATATATTTTAAATACATTTTGTAATGCGCAATTCTTAACATGTTGTTCGCATCGCATAGTATTAGCAACATCTAGAGTAGTCAACGATTCCATGTCTTCGCACACTGCGAAGTTTGCATGCGTTCTCGTTCATCGTACAGAACCAAGTTCTATAGCCACATTCGTTTCTCGCGTCCCTTGACGTACACGATAGCATCATCTTCAAATACAGCTGCAGTGATCAGGCGTTTCGTCTCGCTGTACGGGATCATCCCGTCCTCCCATTGCAATCCATGATGATAAGAACTCAACCAAGAAGCGCAAAACCTGTCGTATCTTGTCAAAAATTTCCATGGCACGGGATTGGTAAAAGTATAATGTGTGAGAACGGCCCCCTGTTTCAGCACAGCCACTTCCTTCACGATAAATTTCTTGTTAATGATGAATCCTTGCAGATCCACGAACGTTGGCACGAGCATGTTGTCGAAAAAACTGCGATCGATTGCGGCGTATCGTAGATTTTATATCGTGTCGGAGGATGCGCTTAGGTGATTCTGCGCACAACGTTGGTCAATGGAGTATACTGAACCACGCGATCGTGTATGATGAGACAATTGGCTGTTGTATTCGCAGGCACGTTCTCCTTACATTCAAAGTGTAACCGCACGTCCACGGTGCCACTCTTGACTGATTCATTCTGTCGAGAACAATCGATGATCACGAAAGGCCATAACGTAAAAAAGTCGTAAAGGTGAGACTCGGCTCGAGATACTCGTATCCGTAGTGGCCCTTGCAGAAACGAGCGTACAAGTCGTACAGAATCGCACATCTGTTTTTCTCGAAATGCAGATTCAAGTCATCGTACGGATAACATTCCGAGTTCAGGTAGAGTTTCGCGTTGGTTAACTTGCAGTCGTCAAAACGACTTATATCCTCGGACATGATGTTTTTTCGACCTGTTTGCAAAGCGAAAATGACGTAGCGCGGCTTCTCGAGCTGAGTAGCCGCCTTGATGGCCCACAAATAACCAAGCGGTTGTGCTCTGCAAGAGTGGAAACTCGTACAGATCCCACGAGCGAAAAGCCATGCTCAGATATCGTCCGTTCTCCAGAGCGCGGAGCATCGCCAGCTTATTTATCTCGCTCAATAATACGTGCGGCATTCGCCACTGTATTTTCAATAATTCGAGTATCGGCTCTGTCACAGGATCTCCCGTCAGGCAATTGTTGTCGTTGCGCGCTCGTATTAAAATCAACTCGTGACGAGCGTAGATCACCACGCGTCTGTAATCTTCGCAGAATCCCAGCAGTACATCGAGCGGTACACAGAAATTAAAGTATCCGGCCTGAGTAGTCTACGCGTCCCAGCTGGCATTCCGCAGAATCACGCTTCTGTCGGACGACACTGTTACATAGTTTTTGAGCGTGCTAGTTATACCAATGTTTCTGTTACGGTCAATCTCCACACCGTTGAGTTCATATCAAATCTCGTCGAATATGAGTGCGACGCAATTATTCCCAATGCCACGTTAGCGCCCTCGACTGCTTTGTTCTTCGTCAGTTTTCCTTCGACGTATAGAAAGCTTTCGTATGGCAGTGTGTACAGATCCTGTTACTGAATTGGTATTCTTATCTCATCGCTGTACCCGAACGTTGTGTTGGCGAACGGGTTGTACGTGTGAGTCTCAATCTTGACGATGCGATCGTCGAAGATCGGCTCATCTTTAATGTTTAGGATATCAGTCATCTCAAATGTTGCGCACCGCGAATTCCAAAGACTTTAAAAATGTAACGTTTGACGCGCTGAGCTTCTTATTCCCAATGCAGCTGGATGAGCGAGTGTTATCGAGCTGTGACGTCACCGGCCTTGTAAAGAATACGTTATCTCTCTGCGTGCGCTCCGTTCCGTTCAGTACGAGTATCTCACGCTCGCGTTATTACTATCGCCGTCGTACATGTAATCTAACGGTGATCTCTTCTCCTCGAAAATCGAGCAATCGTCCGTTCTGGTCGACGACGCGTACCGTTAGATCCGTGATGCTCCGTGCGATGATCGGCAGGTAAATGATCTGCGCCGGTCTTTCCGATATCTTATATCCTGGCGGCACGCTCGGTGAAAATTCATGTATCGGGGGCACGCTTTCGCCGTTACTGTACGCGACCTGTGGTCACGTTACACTCTACGCGGATAACGTTTACGTTCATTATGTTGATCGACATGTACGATTCGTGCCATCTTCGCGGTCGCAGTATACGTTTCGACGAAAATCCCAGCAGCGATCCAATGCTGTTGGATCTGTCAAAGTTTATTCTGTATACACTTCTACTCTCGCATCTCATCGTGTTGTAGTTTGCGCAGAGCGTAATCGGGTATTCTCCACCGTCGTCATCGCTGTCGTTGTTGTTGTTGTTATTGTTGTCGCCACGCACTATGTCAACGGTTTCAAGCGCGTCACGGCGCGGACGTTTTCGTAAAATCGCGCGTTTCAAAAATTCATTTATGTCTCGCACTTCGTACGAACCTTTGGGAATTGTAATTTCCACGTCGTCTTTGGCGAAATAAAATTTGTTGTTCGATTCGTTCACGTTCGGTATTGTGTTATAAGTCTCAAAAATCGCCAGACCGAGCTCGTAATCGCCGTCACTCAAATCTATTGCGGGAAAGTAGTTCGCCTCGAGGACGGTGCTCTTCCCGCTAAGCGTAAGCATCAGCGACATGACGGAAAAAGCGTTCGACCAATACTGAGATTTCACAACACCTCGTCAAGCTTTTTAAATTCGCGCGCATCGACCGTTTGTAGAAACCGCAGGCACATCTGTCCGCAGAAGCTCTGATCGTACGTCTGATACGACGTGCGATTGTACTCTATCGTCGTAGCACCGTTCCCGAAATATAGCACTAGTTCCTTAGGCGGTCGAAGATTACCGAAACTGTCAAAATACACGATGCCATTGTTCCTCTTCGCTTACGCTACCCAGTGAGTACCGGGCCCTGTTGCATCGTCCAGATTCACAATACCGCTTTCGTTTCAGCGCGCACCGCTCGTCGGTAACGCGTTACGCATGAAAACGTCTCTAAAGTATGGTACGCGCATACGTCTCGCGAGCTCGTTCAATTGTACATTGATAGTTGCGCCAGACGGCATTTTATCGTCTCTTTGGCGTTTTTTTTTCTTTGCAGCTACGCCCGCGTTTGTACGGACCGAGATACAGTCCGCGTTCGTATTTGTACGGAGCGGGATACAGTCCGCGGCCCTGTTCCATCGCGCGATCGTGACGTTGCAGCTCTTCGAGCTGACGTCGCGCGGCTTTGCTGTCGTTCACCGCTTTCGCCACGCTGGCCGCTCCACCGATCAAGGACCCGAGCGCGCCCAGCATTGGCAGAAACGGTACCGCCCCGCCACGTTTCGCCGTCGGAAGTATCCGCTTTATCGTCACCTTTTTCCTCGTCGTCTTCTTCTTCGGTTTCATGCCAATGCCGATCTTGGTCTTGGCTTTCAACGTTGCCCAGATGGCTGTAGCGGCGGCTCTCTCGCTCAGAGCCGAATCTCGCGACGACGCCTCCTAACGCTTTGTCGGCGAGTATCTTGTCCGCCGAGTATCTATCGGTGAGATGTTTGTTCTGAGAATCCGCGATATCGGCACGCCGCGTCCAGCGGATTTATGCCCGCGTCACCTCTGGCTAATCGCTTCGTCAGCCGAGTGTCCGGATTGCAAAACTGGTAGCCCGGGATATGTAACTCGAAAGGAAGCGCGTTTATCGCTCGATTCAGCAGACCGACGCGCGACGCCGACATTCGCTACAGTTCTTTATCGTAGGTGCGAGACCGTCGCTGCCACGGTTGATTGTAGTGCTCGTCGCAGCGACGATAGGTTCGAACCTCCGAATCAGCCTTTACGTGTTCCGGAAACTTGTCCCAGACGTGTTCGATGTAGTCACCGTACACGCGTAAGAATACGACCTTTGGTATATACTGCAACTGTTCGACGCTCAAGTCTCGAATATCGGAAGGATGACACAGCGCGAGATACATTTTGCTACTGTGCGATTCGCGGGTTCGCGCGCCTTTAAATAGTCATTCGAGAGCGCGTAGCCTTTAGTGCGAGCATGAAATTCGTGCGGCAACCGCTAACGATACGTGTCACAAACTGTGACGCGAAATCGCGAATGATGGAAGGCTACGCGGAAAAGCGCAAGCACGGCGAAATGCTGCCGAGCATTATACGCGCGATCATTCGCGGCCCGTCGAATTACGGTAAAACCAACATTCTCGTAAGCTTGCTCGAGAGCCCGAATGGCGTACGTTTCGAGAACGTGTACGTCTACTCGAAATCGCTGCAGCAGCCAAAGTATCGGATATCTCGAAAATTTATTTACGTCTATCGACGAAATCGGCTATTTTACGTTCTCCAACAACAGCAATGTCGTTCCGCCGAGCGAGGCGCGTCCAAATTCTATTTTTATCTTTAATGACGTGACATGCGACAAGCATGATGCTGTGAGAGAATACTTCTCCATGGGCCGCCACGCTAACGTCGTTCTATCTCTATCAGACGTACGCGAGGATACCTAAACATCTGAAACGCGACAACGCGAACCTGCTGATCCTGTTCAAACAGGGTGGCACCAACTTGAAACATGTTCACAACGATCACGTGAATACCGATATGTCATACGACGAATTTTTTGCGTTGTGTCATGACGGTTGACAAAAAAAATACGGATTTCTAGTGATAGACAAGGACAGTGCGCTTAAAGACGGGAGATACAGAAAAGGATTTAAAGAGTTCGCGATACCGTAACGTGATCAGTCGTTGTCGATACTTCATCAGAGACAAACATGACAGATGTGCGCGAGCGTGAAAAAATCGCGAGGGAGATCGAGAAGACGAGTGAGTCGATCCGCAAGAAACATCGCTCTCTGAAAACCGGTAGAATCGAGGAGGACATGGAATTGAACAGGCATTTTAAGCCTATATTATCAAACCGCTGCGGCAAATCGTTGACAGCCCCGGCGTGCGCGCGATAAAGAGACAGTCGCGCTACAATGACGCATCGTCTGCTCTCAGGCACTTGAAGAAGGATGAGGAGGAGATGGAGGAGAAGGAGGGAGAGACGTTCGAGCGAGACGTTCGAGCGTTTAGCGACCCCGCGTAAATTCGATGATCGATCGCACGATCGTGTACAACCGATAA
>NW_017295764.1:0-2069 GCF_001594075.2 Trachymyrmex cornetzi | reverse complement strand
GAGGCGTTGCTAGCCGGCTTGGACCCGCTGAGCCAAAAGTACGTCGAGGCTGTCCTAAGGGGAGACAAACGGAAGAGCGATTATGTGTACGGCGTTTACCTACACAGGGATGGATTGATGTTTGGTAATAAATGTTTCGACGTGGATGACGCTGACAATATAATTATCGACGACGTACGATACGCCGGTACACCCGGTCTTTACGAGTTGATTTTCAAGAGAATTCCCGACAATCTCCTCTACACGGAAGACGATATGAACAAGTACAAGAGCATGCTGCTGGCGACGAACGCGCACAAACAAAAGCATCAGTCTCAGGGCCGATTATTGAGCAACAGAGGATATAAGTACAAACACATAATCGCACCGTTGATGTCGATGACACCCAAGAAACAGAATAAGAAATCTGGAAAGGGATTACCTCGCGCAATGACGCTAAACGACATCGCGATCGATTACGTGCACTGGGACGACCCCAACGAGCTGGTGGATCGTCTACGATTGCTCGACGCTTCGCACCGAGCGGGCAACAACGAGATGCTGTCATGATAACGAGATGCTGTCATGATAACGAGATGCTGTCCACCATCGAGGAACTTCGCGAAGCCGGTCTTATTATAAATTAAATCGCGTATCGACGAACCGAGTCAGTCGAGTGACTTCAGCGAGAAATAATAAATTTTTTTCTTTTTCTTCCACCCTGTGTATTAAGCGTCGAATCATGAAAAAGAGAAAAGTTGGCGACGAGAAACGTCGGCTCATCGAGGAATTACACGCTCCGGCGAGAAGAAATTTTCCGCGAAGGCGTGTCACAGTCCAGGGATACGACGATCTGTGGCAGGCTGATATCGTCGAGATGCGCCCGTACTCGAGCTTCAACAGAGGCCACCACTACATACTCACCGATGTGTTGAGCAAGTACGCGTGGGCCGTACCGCTCAAGAGCAAAGGTGGAAGCGAGACGGCTAACGCTCTCGCTGAGATAATTCGAGCGAGTGGACGATATCCGAAAAATTTACAAACGGATATGGGGAAGGAATTTTACAATGCCGATGTGCAGAAAATCTTGAAAAAACATAACGTTAATCACTATTCCACGTATTCGACGTTGAAAGCGTCAGTGGTCGAGCGGTTCAATCGTACACTCAAAAACGATATGTGGAAGATGTTTACACTCAACAGCAATTACAAGTGGGTCGACGAGCTGCTGCATCTCGTATCATATTACAACGCGCGCAAGCATCGCACTATTGGCATGCGACCCGCCGACGTAACTCCCGCGATCGTCGAAAGACTCTTAGACACGGTATACAGCGCGATAAAAATCGCTGGTCCGGCAAAATTCAAAGTTGGCGATTCGGTACGCGTGAGCAAGTACAAGACGGTTTTTGAGAAGGGTTACACGCCAAATTGGACCACCGAGGTGTTTACGATCGTTAAAGTGCAGCGTACCGATCTCGTAACCTATCTACTCGAGGACTATCGTGGAAAATCGCTGGAGCGTTCTACGAGCACGAGTTGCATCGCGCTACTCATCCGGACGTGTATCTCGTGTAAAGTACTACGCAGGAAAGGAGACAGGGTGTACGTCAAGTGGCTGGGATTCGATGGATACACAAAAACAATGTCGTTTGATACAATTTTGATTCGTGTATTTTTTTCTTTTATACTGTAACCGTACTCGCGAGCAACGGCACAACTTCGTCGCCTGTTCTCGGTACTCAAAGTACGCAAAAGTATCTTCTCTCCCTCGGTAGCAGAATTTTGCGACAGCCAGGCGGTTTTTCGGCCAAAATTATAATTCTTATTCTAAGTCGGACGCCAGGCACGAGAGAGCGTGCCACTCTTTTCGAAATCTCCTTACTTTTGCCCGTAACGTTTTCGCGACGGCAGGGGGTGGGTCACCAGAGGGTGGGAAATTTGTCGGAGGGCGAGAGAGATAGGCCATAAGAATAAACTACGCGAGAGCGTAATAATAAGAACAATTATATTTGAGAAAATATGACGAAGTAGAATTAATTACATTGATTACGCAATTACAAGTTCCTTCCGGAGCTTCGCTCCGCCGC
>NW_017295763.1:2341-3323 GCF_001594075.2 Trachymyrmex cornetzi | reverse complement strand
TGTACAAATGTCTTTTGTTTTTTCTAATAAAATATTAGAAAATATTAAACACAATGAAATGTAATAATTACACACACACACACACACACACACACACACACACACAAAATACAATCATTAATTTAATTTTGCCAATACTGAATCGTCCTTACAAACGTTCCAGATTTATTGAAAAAATGATTTTCTTTTTAAGAATGTACAAACAGGATTTCCAAGTACTATATTAATATCAACGGTCATATATGACTTTACTATAATTGTTGAAATACATGGTTTCTGTTTTCGCTACACTGTTATCAAAAATGGTATACTCTTTCTATACTCCAATTTTATGTATTCGGGCTACTACTGTAAAGCCATATAATGACCGTTGGTGCAATACAGTATTTGGAAATCTTGTGTTTGAATTCAACGTTTCTTAAAAAGAAAATCATTTCTTTAATAAATATGGAACATTTGTATGGAATTATGACAATTCTGCGTTGATAAAATTAAATTGAAAATTGCAATTATTAACTACTTATGATGATAAAAAACTTGATAGAAACATTTAGGATTTTTATATTTTGATATTTTAACATCAGATTTTCAAATAAATTGACGTTCACAAACATTGTCCTGCATAGTGGCTGTATAATCCTTATTTGTATTGTTTATAACAGAGACAGTATTTAAAAATATATAATTAAAAATAAGAAAACAACCGTTTTACTACTTCTACTACCTGAATCACCTTGTAATTACTGTGGTAATCTTATGAATAGCATTACCTCAAATAGATTTATGGTATCCCAATATTTTATAGTAGCTAAAAGACTAGCCATGCAGGAATACAAAGGAATAATGTATCTTGTTTCCTTTTGATGAGTTAAAAATTGCAAAACGTGATAAATCAATTTATCATAACTAGAACATATTATGCTGGATTCACACTGCATCCAATTTGCATCGTACGATGCTCTACAACCAATCAGAAAACAGG
>NW_017295763.1:1185-2100 GCF_001594075.2 Trachymyrmex cornetzi | reverse complement strand
TAACACTGTGTCGTACACAAAGTGTTCCAACTATA
Source organism: Trachymyrmex cornetzi (assembly GCF_001594075.2). Lineage (NCBI taxonomy): Eukaryota > Metazoa > Arthropoda > Insecta > Hymenoptera > Formicidae > Trachymyrmex > Trachymyrmex cornetzi. Next base: position 2,065 of record NW_017295763.1, on the reverse strand, counting down.
GGTTTGTTCGCGTCGCTTACTCCAAATTAACCCAGAGAGCACTTGGATCACCGCTAGGATGGCGGTTGGAGCAGTTGGATTCATGTGCCCCAACGCTCGGTGACACGAACGGATTTAGGAGAAGTTGGGACAAACGTCCTCCAGAAAAAAAGCGTCGCTCTGCCTCATGGACCGAGATTAATCATTAAATTGAGCGCCACTCTCGTTAAAGTTGACTACAGAACATAGGTTAAGATATCTGTAAGAACCATGAAATACTTCTCTCAACACTACACATTCTCAATCATTACGCATGCGTGCGTAACATGTCCCAACCGCAGCACCTTCTGAGGTGAAGCAAATAGAGCATGCTCTTAATTGATCCATGGAGTATGCTCTAATGTGACGCGAACATCTAATCGCCATATTGGTTCCGGTGACGCGAACGTATTGGAGCACGTTGGAATGAACAGGAGCATATTGGAGCGTGCGACGCGACCAAACCTTATGACACAGTGTTACACTGTTCGACACTGGGTGCTTTCCAACAAGGACACAATCAAACACAGTGTAACACAGTGAATCGTTTCATCCTTGTTTAACGTAAGCAAATAACAAGGACATATGATTCACTGTGTTACACTGTGTCTGACTGTGTCCCTTGCTGGAAAGCACCCACTGTAAAAAGTTAAGTACGAGCGTGTAGAGTATGTCAGTACTACCAACTTTTCAAGAAATTTTATACTTAACGTGTGGCAACATGTGGCGTGTGGAAATTATGGGATTCATTTCTAGCATGAAGATAACCTAATTGTACCGGTTGTACGTATAGTATAATAGAAGAGAAAAAGGATAATTAATCATAAATTTATAAGGTAATTATTCAGAATACGGTCCTCAC
>NW_017295763.1:895-1097 GCF_001594075.2 Trachymyrmex cornetzi | reverse complement strand
CGTTGGGACGGCCCCGCGAACCGAGATATTAAGCGTTAAAGTTGTCGACTATAGAGGTTAGGAAATCTGTCATACCGACGTTACGTTGCTCTGTGGTCACATGCGCATGCTCTGTGATCACATGCGCATGCGTTGTACGTACTTTTCATTTTTGTTCACTTTGAAGCAATGTTCAACAAAATGTTACAAAACCACAGTAAAA
>NW_017295763.1:0-700 GCF_001594075.2 Trachymyrmex cornetzi | reverse complement strand
TTGGCCCTGCCAATCGAACACGCTCTTGACACTGAGTGCAGCCAGTGCACCCCAATCGAAAACGCTATTAGATCACAAGGCAGAACGACGTTTTTTTTGTCAGATTCTTTTATTTCATGCAAAAACGCGTCGAATAAGCCTAAGAGTGGTTTCACAAAATTTTCCGATTTTAATAATTTATTCGATCATCCGCTCATATATACGCGATGGAAAGGTACCGGTTCCCCATGAGGCGTACTTTTCGAGATGCGTAAGTTGCGAAAACCAATCGTAAATTCATTTAGCATTTCTGTTAGAGTGTACAACAGAAATTCTAATCAGCAATTGGTTGCATTAGTTCCGCATTTCTCTAATCTTCCGCGAAATACACTCAACGTGAATGCGGGCTTTCAGAATGGCGTATTCTAGTAAATAAAAAATAACGTATTCTAGTAAATTACTAGAATACGCAGGTTATGGTACGTTTCCACTGAGCGCGTCACGCGTCGCGTCATGAAAGAGAGAAAAAGATAAGATTATATAAATACACAACCCCTCTTTTTCTCTCCTTCGTCGATGCGACGCGTGACGCGCTCAGTGGAAACTCAGCCTTACGCTGACGCAGGTTACGCCGCATGTGACGGCACCCTTAAGCGTTAAGGCCCGTCTACAATACACGGAGTAAGAAGTAAGAGTAAGAATTTGACCAATCACAGTCGAA
>NW_017295762.1:84315-84641 GCF_001594075.2 Trachymyrmex cornetzi | reverse complement strand
CCCCTCCGCGCCTACCAGTACCCCCCTCGCCCCGCACTCCCCTCAGAGGGGACCTGGCTTAGAATCCCCCTTATATTACTACTGGGGTGCATCGTTACAAATGTACTGTTCGTGTATTTATTGATAAAATCTAACGGACAATTTAGATAATTGATGCATTCACACATTTTGTCACTTTGACAGTAAACCATAGAGAAAAACGATATTTATTTTATTGATATAAATATTGTGTTAATAAAATTCTTCATTTAGTTGAAGCAACTGAATTTTTGTTCAAGAAATGAAATACATGAAACATCCACAAAAATATAAAGTGACAGGAACTA
>NW_017295762.1:80523-83937 GCF_001594075.2 Trachymyrmex cornetzi | reverse complement strand
GTGTGCGCGCGCGCGCGCGCGCGCGTGCGTGCGTGCGTGCGTGCGTGCGTGCGTGCGTGCGTGCGTGTGTGTGTGTGTGTGTGTGTGTGTAGAACCGGCTTAACACGCTAACGCTGAGCTATAATCGCACGTCGTTTGAACACTTTTAAAACTGATTGTTATTTGTCCCGTCCGAAAAACATTTATATCATTGATTCAAGTAATTGTATTGTCGATCCAATTCATTCTTTAATACTAATTAATTCTGAAATCCTAATCTGAATAATTCTCACAATTTAAGAAAAAAATATGGTCAGTTTTAATAAATATTTAGTTCAATACTACGAATTAAATATTTATTAAATATAGAGATATATTATTTGTGGTACAAGAAATATTTAGTCTTCATTTAACCATTTTTTTTATTAAGTAAATATTTATTTACCGTAAGTAAATGTTTAGTTGCACTCAGAGAAATCATTTTGTACGTACAATCAAAATTTTGTTCACATTTTATTAGTCATACATTAACAAAATTTTGGTTGTACAAAATGGTTTCTCTAAGAATATAGGCAGTATTGGACTAAACATTTATTAAAATTGACTATATTTTTCCTCAGTAAATTTATTCTTTGTTTTATGCAATAGAAATATTTAATTAACCATTGCATTGTTCTCTCTCTCTATTTGATAATTTATTAAATTTACTTAACTCGAAGACAAAGTCAAGTTCATCCCGGAATTATTATTACCTACAATTTATTAAGTTTCCGTTACTTTGTATAATAATTCAGTCAAATATTAAAATCATTCTATTCATTTTTTTTATATTATATGATTGAAAGTACTTGCAGATTTTTATAGTGCTCATAAAAATCTCCATTTAACGATAAAGTTACGTTCGTTTTAATAAAGATTTGATCAACTTTATATAAATACGCTTATTATTATACCGCTTCATCATTGAATTATCTTATAACGCAGGCCTGCATGGTTTTGTTGATTGGAATTTAACAATGTTTTCCTACGTAATTTTTTAAGCTGAATCCGAATCCGGCTGCAGAATTGCTCTATCACATCAAGATTTCGAGATATCTTAACCTAAAACTGCCAAAAAAGACATTTTCAACCATATTTAAAATTAAATTAAAAAAGAAAAAGTAATTAAAATTTAATTAAAAAAGAAAAAGTTACGCAGACGTAAAATCTCGCGATGTTTGTTTCTAGCGACTATATAAGCTTGTCATAAGAAAAGTATTTATTGTAGGTAACAATGGTGACAAAAAATACAGATATCGACATCAGTTTTTTATGTCTCTCTATTACAAAAATATATTCAATGCACTTCGATCAAGAGGGATTCGATAGCTCAAATGGCTAATTAATTAATTTAGTAAATCACACACATATATATATAAGTTTTTTAACATAACGTATAGGTAAGGCTCGATTGCATCGTTACTTTAATTTTTAGCGAGGCTTAAAATTTCAAATGGAAAGAACTCTCTCTCTTTCTCTCTCTCTCTCTCTCTCTCTCTCTCTCTCTCTCTCTCTCTCACACACAAAGTCGAAAGAGAGAATAATTCAAGAACCGATTCCTGATATGTTGACCAGTTGGTATCAGACACAATGAGTCACTTCTTTAGTTATTAGCTAGTACTAATGAAAATTGTAAAATGATAAAAAAATTTCGTCAGAAGGACTTATTACTGTGTACGAGCGACACCGACTGACTTCAGTCGGTTCTTGAATTATTCATGATATTATTTGCGATACGGTACTTTTTAATTGTGGTGAGTGTCCCTATTTTCGGTTAGTTTTTCGATAAATTAGTTTCTATATTCTTTAATTTGACATTTTTAATATTTTCCTTCTTTTTCATTTTCTTTTCTTTCTTTTTATTTAATTCTGGCATTTAAATTCTCGATGTAGGGGAGCTCACCATGATAGGATAATTTTTACTTTATATATGTTAATATGTGTTTGCTCTAAGGAAGACTCAAAAATGAGTCGAAACATGTAAGTGCGTTTAGTGAATAAAGAAGTTTCATTCTTTACAAGTGTATTATTTGCGCGATGTCTTCTGCGCCCGACTCCTAGTGCCCTTACTCTTTCCAATTCTTAGAAAAATAATATTTATTTTCAACTAAACCATGTATAAATTAACCGAGTTTTTATTTAACCTAGAAATTGTAATAAATAATTAATTTAATGAATTTTGAATCGCATTCGGTTCATCCATCAAAAAGTTTTGTAAGATAAACAAAACTTTTTGTTACTTTTAAAAATTAAGAGTTGACGAAATCTGTTGTTTATTTTAATAAAAATTTTGTCATATGTAACTTCACCGTTTGGTTGAAAATACACAATATTTATCAATTCTCTCGGCATTGTTTAGTCAATTCGATACTTCGAAATTAAACAAATATATTACGGAAAGTAACTAAATGCCACGCAAAAATAAATAAATTCTATTGGTACTTCTATCAAAATAATTTAATCGATTTAGTCATTTCAACTTAGATGGTTGACATAAATAAACTATATATTCGCAAGTGCAACTAAATAATGGTTGAATCAACCATTGGATAAACCAACCATAAACATTTTGTCCGTATAACCAATTTTTTTTTCAGTGTACACTTGTCAAAAACTTTCAACCAAAACACAACTACTTGGAGTACATACATGATTGGTGGCACGATAAATATTAAAAACGGAATTGTAACAAAATGAATTAGGAAAATTTATTTTTCATCATTTGTGAGCTATTAAATTCATTAAAACAAAATGGATGCATATTTAAAAAGCAAAAGCTACATCGCAAGATTGCAAAACTGTAATAATAAACACATATGTATATCATAACCAAAAGACGATTTTATTGAGTTTATATAATTATCATACATTATACATTATAAGAGAGAGCGAAAATAAATTATAAAATAACCTCCCAATGAGTTGCATATTTCCCGTCACAATGCATGTTTTTTAAAGTGCTCCTATCACTTGCTGCTATTCGATGGTCAAATAACGCTGGCTTCTGGGATACGTGATATATTAATAACTCATCAACATCAAGTTCTTGACTACTGGCATCATTTTGTGCATTACTGAGTTCATTAAATTGTTCTGTGAGAGACACTATAAGCAGAAAGACAATAATATTAACATATTTATTTATATTTCTCATATTGACAATAATATTATTGGCAAACACGAAGTTAAATATACTCTGTACCATTGCTAAATATAAAGGGTAAACTAATGACATATTGCACTTCGCTAAGGCCCGGTTGCAATGTTATTTTGACTTTAAGCGATACTTAAATATGTATGTATCTTTATCTTTGTTCCTATATAAATAAAGACAGACACATACAATCGGGCCTAATACAATCGGACTCTCTCTCTCTCTCTCTCTCTCTCTCTCTC
>NW_017295762.1:76098-80098 GCF_001594075.2 Trachymyrmex cornetzi | reverse complement strand
CTCTCTCTCTCTCTCTCTCTCTCTCTCTCTCTCTGCGGACTAGTCGGTGAGTGTTCGGACGTGTTTTCATTTGCTCCGCTCATTAATTTCTGATTCTCACTGCCTTTTGTTCTCTGGACGGAGAACTTTTTCCAGAAGGCGCACTGGTCGTGGACCAACACTCTGCAACAACTTTTGCAGCATAAATCCTGTGTTTTGGTCCATTGTGTGCCTTTTCGAAACTCTAGAAAATTTGATCATTCTTCGTCAACGTGCCTCGACGGTAGTCATCGTGGGTACATTCTGCGCAGGTCCGCCGAATCACGTGGCGTATCACACCTATATGACTCTTCTGCTGCATGTGTTCCACTGTACCTGTCATCGTTCGTTGGCACCGTGGAAGTTTCTACTAAGGTACGCATGCTTAATGACCAAGGGCAAGGGAGGAGCATCGACAGCAAAGAGTTCTACATCGTTTATCTGCGCTAAATGCCATAAATCTGTGGTTAGCAAAATTATCTGTACGACGTGTCAATCGGCATTTCATCCGTCGTGTGCCAAATTGTATATCGCCGGTAAGCCGCTGTTTGTTGTGTGCGCTCGTTCTCATTTCTCCTCTCGCCCCTTCTTTCCCCTAGCGTCGCCGACACGCGTAGTCTGCCATCGCCTGGGTTCCCCACCATCAGCATACCTACGAGCTCTTTAGCTTCGTGCCCGTCTACTCCGACATCGTCCCGCATATCCCCGCCTAGTCCCCCCCAGCACCAATCCCCACTACCTACTGCGTGTAACTCGCTCGTTGGCAGTCGGTTCGCAATGGTCTTCGACCCGTTGGTCGTCTGCGGACCAATTCGCAAAACTATTTGAGGCCATTTCTGGTCTTAAATCCGACATATCTTCGGTTAAAAATGACACGAAGGTCATCAGGCAGGACCTGGCCTCATTGGCTGCTATTGTTCAGCAAAATACTGCCACATGTAACGCGTTGTCAACTGACATCGCTTACGTGAAGCATTCTAATGCTCTTGCCAGACCAACGTCAGACTTAGTTATTAACGGCATTCCGAACCAGTGTGGCCTGACGCACAATGATATTACTTTGCGCGTATTAACTCATCTACGACTGGCGGGCCTGTTTGGTGACATACTAGGCATAAACAAATTCGACTATAAGCGCCCGTCCACTGCTGGCGCCGACACTCATGCAACCTCCTCGCAATATTTTGCAATTAAGGTGCATTTTAAATCTGTCGAGGTCCGCAACTGGATTATCGATGCTAAGCGTAAGATGGGGAGAATTACAGTCTCTGAAATTTTTCCTGAACTGCATGGCAATCCTAATAGCGAACCAAAATTAATTTATGTTAATGAGTTTTTGCCTTCGTCTACACACGCACTATTAAAAAAGTCGAAATTAGCTGCTAAAAATGCTGGATATAAGCGTGTCTGGGTCCGTGATGGCAACATTTTTATGCGTAAAGACGGAGGCTCTAGAGAGCTTCTGATCGCAACTGATAATGATTTAAATAAAATAAAGTGACGCCCGTGTTCTTCAGCATCCACCTTATCTGTAGCCGTCTCGTCGTGTGAAACATCGTCCCTTAAAATTTCGTGCATCAATGTGAACTCTCTTCGTCCTCATCTACATGTCGAAACTGAATTGTCTGATTGCTCGACTCATGTATTAGCGCTCACTGAAACGTGGCTTACTCCACTTGTCGACTCGACGTGCGTTAGTATCGAAAACTACAACTTCATTCGAAACGATCGCGCGCTTCGAGCGGATGGTAAATCGCGTTATATCCAGGGGGGAGGTGTCGCATATTGCCTCCACAAGTCGTTAGTTTTTTCTATTATTGATAGTTCAGACAATACGAGCATTAATACTCCGGAGTACCTCTTTCTTGAAATCAAATCTCATCAGCACAGCATTTTATTTGTCGTCGTGTACCGACGGCCGGAGGGTCAGCTTTTTTCCGATTTTTTCACTAAATTTAATATTCATCTGTCTAGGTTTAAAAACGTAATAATTACTGGTGATCTTAATTGTAACTTGTTAGCTAATACTTTCGAATCCAACTACATACAAAACTTTATCAATGACTACTCGCTATTCTCCGTTCCGTTCGGTCCCACACATCATTCAGGATTCTCTAGCACTCAATTGGATGTTATAATTGTAGATTCAAGCAATAAAGTCAAGAGTTTTTCTAAATCTTTAGCGCCCTTTGCGGCTGGTCATAACCGTATAACGATTTGTTACGAATTTAATAACCTTAACCGTACTCCGCAAACGATCACATATCGAGATTTTGCAAAATGCGATTATCTTTCTTTGGCAAATGACCTTAAGGTATTATTACGTCGCAAGCTTTCGAACCTATTACCTGCCGACCATAATCACCTACCGTCCAATGCGTATAACAGCGATCTCACGAGTAATCTTACCGTATTTTATGATTGTATAAACGAAATCCTGAATGCGCATGCGCCCTTCGTTATTAAGCGTATTACCCAGCGTTCCATTCCATGGATTTCACGCGAATTGCGAGCTAGAATTAGGAAGCGCGATAAATTGTATACACGTGCTAAGAGGACGCGTAACCTGATACTGTTACAACGGTATAGAGACATGCGTCGTGAACTTAAGAGCTCCATAAAGTTAGCTAAAGATCGCTATCTGACTGATCTTCTGCAACAGCAAGAAAATCCTGGTAAACTTTGGCCGTAAATTCGGCCTCGCAAACGTTCCATCACAGTCTGCCTTACACCACTTGTCTTCCTCTACATTAAACCGTCACTATTCACTAGTAGCATCATCTCATCCACCGTGTGACCAAGCATCACTCAACTACATCTTACTGCGACCCCTACCAAGCACCAAACCATCTTTTACATTTTCTGCAGTTACCTATCAAGAAATTTTCAACTCTCTCAATTTGGTACTAAATAAATCTCGCGGCTTAAGCCCCGACAATCTTCATCTGGCACATCTTAAACAGCTGTTCCCTGTTATCACGCCCTATTTAACCACTATCATTAACACTTCATTATTAACGGGCACTTTTCCATCCATCTGGAAATCTCTTTATGTTATTCCACTCAATAAAATTCCTAACCCTCTACATCCTTCTGAGACTCGCCCAATAGCTAATCCGCCTCATCTTTCTAAAGTCATTGATTCCCTCGTCACCCAGCAAATAGTTCGTCATCTAGAGAATAATCACCTGCTGTACCCTAGACAATGTGGGTTCCGTAAGCATCATAGCACACAAACTGCGTTGCTACACCTACTGGATGATATCCGGCTAGGTATTGACAATGGTCATATAACTGTCTTAGTACTGTTCAATTTCTCGAAAGCCTTTGATAGTTTGAACCACTCAGTTATTCTTACGTGTTTGCGGGACATTGGCTTCGAGGATACGGCATTGAAATGGATGCACTCATTTTTATCTGATCGCTCACAATCAATTATTGACCTTGATGGCCAAGCGTCGCAAATTGAGCATACTACATCTGGCGTTCCACAGGGTACTAGCCTAGGTCCTGTTCTCTTCATCACTGTTATCAACACCTTATTCTCGAGACTTCGATACTGTCGTGACACCACCATCATATTCGCAGATGACACTCAATTTTACCTGACAACTCCTTTAAGCCGTCTGGGAGAAACCGTCCAGCGCATTAACAGTGATATTGCAGAATTGGTAAAGTGGTCCCATGACTGCGGGTTCTCACTGAATAATCGCAAAACTAAAGCTATTATTATTGGGACGCCTCAAATTATTGCATTTGTCAAAACTCTCTCTGTTCCACATATAGTTGTGGGGACTGACATAATCCCATACTCGAATGAGGTGAAAGATCTTGGCATTATTATTACATCCGATCTTACATGGAATCGGCATGTTAATGCCGTTTCATCTCAGGTTCATAATGCTTTGTACAAGCTACGATTTCGCGGCGCTTTTCTTCCATCATCGATAAAACTCATGCTAGTAAACTCATTAGTTATCCC
>NW_017295762.1:72572-75406 GCF_001594075.2 Trachymyrmex cornetzi | reverse complement strand
AACTTCCCTTATTTTTGGACATATTTTCATGAAAATTCTGTTATTTATTGAATTTTCCTTCATTTCACATCCGCCATTTTTTTATTCAAAAAAATTACAGATTTATTATTTTCGATGTGCAATACATACGCAAACACATAATAACATTTTTGCGTAAATACTTGCACGATTTGTTACGAATTCATTCGCTATCATATTTTTTGCTCATTTTATTGGATCGGCCATTCCTAATTCGGATCGTAATCAAAATTTACGTACAACAAGCTTATAGCTCACTTAATTTCGAACAAATTAAAAAAAAAAACTTTAAATTCGGTTAAGAATTAGAGCGTCGGTCGAATTTTGTCAACAAAAGGAGCCTTTCCACTGTGCGACGTGACGACAGACTGACGCCATACAGAAAGAAAGCCAACTGGCTTTCTGTCTCATGCAGGAGGCAATATTTTCTCGGCAATCTAACGTACAACATTCTGACTAACGCGCAACCGTCGTATCTCTTTACACGGTTTACTCGTGTTGATGAGTCTGTGCGGCGGTCATCTCGTTTACGTTCCTCCCCTTTCATGCTCCCAACTCCACGTATCAACATCTTCGCAAATTCATTTTGGATTACAGCCATTCAGTTTTGGAACTCCCTGCCGAATCACCTACATAATCTTACGTCCCTACCATCGTTCCGTGCTAATCTCCATTCGTACCTATTTAAGATAGACTGTGAGTAATACATCGCTCTGCAATGTTTCTCTACTGTTACTTTCTTTATTTTCATTATTGTTATCTCTTATCGCGCGTTTTTCATCTCTTTTCAATATACTTAAATATTGCTTCTTTATTAACTGCCCACCTTACGTGCGGACTTCTAAGATTATCTTTCTTCATGCGTAGACTTATATTGCGATCTTTAGTTTTAGTTCTTAGTTTTGTTTCGCTTCTCTCGAGCGCAGACAGAGAGAAAATTTTTGTTAACTATATTTTTTATATATTTTTTATATATTTTTTTTATGTACCTTACCATCCAACTCGGCCTATTTGTAACGAGTGGATACAGAGAAGATTTGTCCACGGCCCTTAGCGGCCAGGACATTGATAAAATAGTTATCAATCAATCAATCAATCAATCAATCAATCAATCAATCAATCAATCTCTCTCTCTCTCTCTCTCTCTCTCTCTCTCTCTCTCTCTCTCTGCGTGACGCTGTAAACTACCTCGACGCCAACAATAGCTCCTCTACTGATACGTAAGTTTCTGCTTTCACTGTATTCTGGAGCTGCTGTGTCGATATCAAAACTTTACTTGATTGTCATCTCGGTTATCGGACGGCTCTACATCACCTTGTTATAAGCTCTCATGTACACACTCTACCGGCGAATGCCCCAACAGCTTGCTCGACACTCGTCACTTGGCTACCATACGTCAGACAAATAGTCATCATAAGTCGTTCGAAATAACTACAGTCAAGCTATGCGTACTAGATGTCTTACATGAGAAGAAAAGATAAGAGCAGCATAAACAAACAAACCGTCACTACAGACTCCACCTGTGCCAAATGTCATAAGCGTGTCGTTGATAATTACGTTTGCGCCGATTGTAATTCGTCATTTCATCGTTCGTGTGCAAGACAATTTATTAAATCTAAGTCGATTTCGGTGTGTTGTTGTGTACGATCATTTTCATATTTGTTGACACAACAAGAGTCTCCGCCTGCCGTCGAGGACTTGAGTAGCTTACCCCATCTACCTCCTACTTCGAGTGCGAACATCAATTCCCCAGTCATATCGCTCCCATCCGCATCGAGCATGCCGTCTACCCCTGCCTTCTCTTCCTCTCAAACAACGTCGTCTACCGCAGCGCTGACGAATCTTACGAGCGACCAGCAATTCACGTGCCTATTAAATGCAATAAACGGCGTGAAGCAAGACATTGCCAATTTAACGGCAACGGTGCAACAAAATACTGCTATATGTACAGCAATTGCTACAGATATGCGCGAGTTAAAAAAGACGATTGCATACGCGAAACCGACGACTGAAATTATAATTACGGGTATACCAAATGCGTGTGATTTATCGTACCGTAACATCGTGTATTAACGCATTTAAAAGTTCCTGAGCTAATCGACGATTTATTACAAGTCAATAAAATCAACTATAAACGCTCAAATACTACGGACGCTTCTATATCAACGCAGTATTACTCTATTAAAGCTGACTTTAAGTCCATTAGAGTTCGTAACTATATCATTGATACTAAACGCAAAACGGGGACAATAACAGTAAAAGATATTTTTCCTGAGTTATCAAACAACACGACGGCTACAAATCCTATATTTGTTAATGAGTTTCTCAGCACGTACACATATGCCCTTTTGAGAAAGACTAAGCAAGCGGCTAAAAATGCGAACTATAAGCGAGTCTGGGCTAGAAACGGAAGCGTTTTCGTTCGTAAGGATGCTGGGTTTAACGAAATACTAATTGCTACTGAACGAGACCTTGAACAAATCGTATGACTAACTGCGTCTACTATACCCAATGCACCTATAGCTTCATCTACTCGAAGACCATCAACGTACCGTTCAGCTCTGCTTAAAATTTCATGTGTCAATGTAAATTCCATTCGAGCCCATCTACACGACATTGAAGCAGTCTTGTCCGATTGTACGACTCACATACTCGCGGTCACAGAAACATGGCTTACTCCGAATGTCGACTCGTCGTGCGTAAATATCGCAAATTATAATCTAGTGCGAAATGACCGCGCGCTGCGTGTCGAAGACAAATCGCGTTACATTCGGGGAGGCGGTGTAGCATGTTACCTCCATAAATCTCTTGTTTAC